>NW_022436942.1:51620780-51765034 GCF_009761245.1 Sapajus apella
GGAAGGGAGGGAGGGAGGGAGGGAGGGAGGGAGGGAGGTAAGGAGTGGGAGGGAGGGAAGGTGTGGGAGAGGGGGGAAGGAGGAAGGAAGGAAGGAGGAAGGGCAGGGAAGGGGAGGGGAGGGGTGAGGTGGGGAGGGGAGGAGAGAGAAGGGCGGAAAACACCTTTGTCCAGTGTTGAGAATAAATGCAGTTCTTCCAACTCTGTGGTCTCAAGATTTGTACCACTGTATCTAATGCAGATGTCTTTATCAGCAAGAGACCCATGAACACATAGAAGGTAAGCTGCAGTGTGAATAGTGCCTTGCGACTGTGGCAATAAAACTGAAGTAACTCACACGCCTGAGTTTGCAGTTTATTTGGCTGCAAGTGGCATGGAAAGTGGGCATGAACCATCATTGTATGATATGCTCAAGGCTCAGGAATGTGTATACAGGTTATTAAGTCAAAGTCGCTGTAAAACACTGCATGAGAGTTGATTCAGTCTGTTAAATATTTTATACCTGTTACAAAAATATCTGACATAAAAGAAAATTAGATACTGTGAATAATTCATAACATGAATGCTCTTGTGTGGGCAGGAGTTAGGTGGTGTTTGTTTTTATGAGGTGAAATCTGCAGTTATAACATAGACTTCTTTCTAGAATGGCAAACAGGATTCTAAACTGACAACAGGCAGCTGCAGGGCTGATGTGAATTTACAGGTTACTTAGTAGTGCTACTAAAAGATAGAATGTGTGGCAGGAGGCTTCCTCACAACTTTTTTCTTTGTCATTGGTTTTATTCTTCTTTTCTGTGTGCAAGCTGTACACAGATTGTAAAGTGTGGGACACCCCAGAATCTGAGAAAAAATACAAAGCTACTTTTGGTATCCTCCACCATAGCCTACAAGTTCTCTTTCCTTCCTCCCTTCTTCCCTTCCTGCCCCTCCCTCCCTCCCTTCCTCCATCCCTCCCTCCATCCCTCCCTTCCTCCCTCCCTTCCTTTCTTCCTTTCTTCTTTTGAGACAAGGTCTTGCTATGGTGCCCAGGCAGACTCAAGTGATCCTCCAGCCCCAGCCTCCCAAAGCTCTGGGATGACAGGCGTGAGTCATCAGCACCAGGCTGCTCTTGCTTTTCTACTACCCAAAACTGCTGGATATGTACCCTTGACCTTGATACCTATGACTTTATCTGTTTTCAGGGAGACATGAGGGTTAGGGGACTAGGGAAGGAAGGTGGGGCCTATGAATGAGTATGTCAATCATGTTTTTAATTTTATAATCTTTCGGTATTTCAACATTTTGGGAAATTTACAGATCCCAGCAGAGACCAGCTCTCCCAGGACTAGCTAATTCCTAAAGATAATAACTTGCCTATAAGCATGACTTTTATACACAAACCAATCAAACTCAAGCCCATATTCACTAATCACCTCCTTATCTATCTCTCACATACTGGCCAATATTTTCCCTGTGCTAAATTAACTCAAGGCCAGGTATGAGACAACCACAGTCCACCTAGATCACGCAGAGCCTGCTAGAATTACTCAAATTACCCAATGCTAAGATGTTTACTCGGCCTTGCCTCACCTTTCCTGCAGAAACAAGGCTGTAGCCTAAGTGATCTCCTGGCTCCTTTCTCCCTCCTGACAGAACCTGCATGATGTGGCGTCCCTCCTCCTCTCAGGAAGCAAGTAATAAATTTTACTTTCAATAGCATTGGCCTCTCTTTGTCATCACTCGGTCGATACTTCCATAAATTAAAATCCCACCAACGCAAATTGAGAAAACGGACTTTTGTAGCCATTTTTAGAAACATGGCAGCTTGGCTTCAAATCTTGCTCAGAGACAAACTACTTTCCTCAAAGCCTCATCAGTGACTGTAACACATCTTGTGCAGGATGGGAGCCAGGCATCTCTCCACATGTCTTCCTACTTCACAGGGGACCTAAGGTTGCATGGCCATATACATTCCTGTGTTGACTTTCTATAGCAACACTGAGGTTCTGAAAAATTGTGTGACCTCCTGAAGAAAGTAGGAATGCAGATCTGTAGAGGCGGTGTAAAGGTAGAGCCCTGCTCTTCCAATTCCTCACACAGAGCCACTGAAACAATGACACCAATGACGAGCAAGGCTGTAAACATTTATTTACTGAGTGCCTCTCTCTGTGCTTCATGTTTTACACATACCATCTCACTAAACCCTTGCAACAAGGCCATTAGATAAGTCCTATTATTACCTCATTTTACAGATGCGAATTTAGTGTTGAAAGACACTGGTCACATAGTTGGTAACTAGCATCTTGGGACTTGACTGACCAAATCTAAATTCATAGCCCATGCTCTACACCCCTACTCTACACCATCTGTCAAAGCTGAATGAGGCTACCTCCCCCTCATGACACAAAATTCAAGACTCCACTTCCCTTTGTGAATGAAGCATCAGTCTGAAAACCTCAACCCCTAGTTGGCACCTTCAATTGGCTGGTAGATGGTACCATGTTTCCTTCCAAACCAAACATATTTTTGGTAGGTTTTCAGAAGCGGAATCAGCTCCAGGCAACATTGTGAAAAAGATAAAGCTCTTGGTTTCTGATGATTGCTCTTCTGGAATTTAGTGCCCTCACTACGTCTTCGGATGACACAGATGCTCTAATCCCGGTACCGTCCTCTGCGGTCTGTGCCGTAGGCCCCAAATTCATTCTCTATACTCCTAAATGTATCAGAATTCTCATTCTTCTTTTTTGAAACCCATTAAGGGCTCTGGATTCAAACGAACCAGGCTTCTAATTCCAGCTATATAGCTTTTAGCTGTATCACCTTGAGCCCCAATATCCTTATTTGTAACACTGACACAATAACAGGGATTTTCTCAGTTTTTTAAAAATAATAATAAAAATTAAATATCCAGTGTGTTGTGTCAAGATCAATTCCTAACACATGGTGCCCCATAATGATAGTTCAGCCATGAGGAATATTTACCCAGTTTTCATATATGCTATTTAAATAAAAAGTAATAACACTGGCTTCCAGAACCACAAAAGTCAGTTTTTTTCCATTATAGATATATGTCACAAATATGTCTAGATAGACCAACCAGGAAAGTAAGTACTGGCCTAGCACATTTGCTGGGAATTCAAATAGCGTCTTATTGTAGCTCCCATAATTCCCATGTGTCATGGGAGGGACGTGGTGGGAGGTAATTGAAACATGGGGGTGGGTCTTTCCCTTGCGTTCTCATGATATTGAATAAGTCTTATGAATCTGATGGTTTTATAAAGGGGAGCTCCCCTACACACACTCTCTTGCCTGCCACCACGTAAGCTGTGACTTTGCTTCACCTTTGCTTTCCGCCACGATTGTGAGGCCTCCTCAGCCACATGGAACTGTGAGTCCATTAAACCTCTTTCCTTTATACATTACCCAGTCTTGGCTATGTCTTTGTTAGCAGCATGAGAACAGGCTAACTCACAGGAAGTGCTATTAAAACTAGACAGCAGAATAAATGAAAATTAAGCAGTTGCTCTAATAAGAGATGTAAGAGAATGCAGTCTACTTTATAATTTTGCCAAATGTTTGGAGCTCTCATGTCATAAAATTCTAGGAGAATTTTGTAATAAATTCATCAAAGGAAAAGCACTAAATCAAGCGTCGTAAGACGAGTGTCCTCATCCCTGCTCTGCCACTTATTGGCTATATGACCTTGGATATATCACTTGACCTCTATGGATGTCAATTTCCTTCTCTGTAAAATGAGAATGTGGGACCAGATAATCCCAAGATCTTTCCCAGTTGTACCACTCTTTGAGTCAATGACTCCGCCATTATCCCTCCCCTTGTTCTCTGGAGATTTTGTTGCCACAATATTTAGTGTTGCCCCCAAGTAACATCACGTAGCAAAGTCCAGTCACGCACAGGAATTCCAGGCACTGTGACTGTGAATTCTAATCCCTCTTTGGCCATGCCATCATTGAATGACCTTCGGCAGGCACCTAACTTCAGCTAACTGCCTCACCAGCCCTCCAGAGATTTGCCAGATAAATTTCCAACTCTTTACTCTCCACCAGCTGCCCTCCAAAATGCCTTTACAATGCTTAACTTGGGACCACCCATGACAAATCATAAAACTAGGCTTTTTCTCTGAATAATTCTCAATCACAGTATGTTTCTGCCTCAAACATAAAAGCCTTCTTTTCTTCCTATTAAAATCATAACCATCTTTCAAGCGAGGTGAAATATAAGTGAAAATTTAAAAGGCTGCAAAATTTGTCAAATCTGTGGCAAACTCAAGGCTGGGAAAGAGAGCTGATACGCATTGTATAATAGACCCACCATGATTTCATTAGGCTAGAACAAAGGGTGGAGACTAAGAAAAATTAGTACGAAACCTCAGCAGATATTTTTGAGCAGATATATCTTACAATAGAATTGGCACTACAATCCCTGACCTACATTTAATGGAAAATAAGTCCAATATTTCTATCGTTAATAATAATATAATAGCTGTCATTTGTTGTGCACATATTGAGTTAGGCATTCTGCTAAGGGATTTACATGCTGCATCTGTTAGAATGCTTTTAGCTGCAAGTAAGAGTACCTAACTATAAGGGGCTTTGTAGTATCCTGTCTCATGCTGGCTGATGAGTGATTGGTCCCAGGGTTGGCTAACTGAGCAGCATGACACCATGGAGAATCCATCCTCCAACTCTGCTATTCTCCATGTGTGGGTAACATCTCCCTTTGTGGCTGCACAAAGGCTGCAATGATTCCAGCTGCCACACAGATATTTCAACATCTACCAAAGCACACCTCCCACATATCTCTTTCTATTGGTTAGGAAAACTGTACCCCAAAACTCCCTAATTTCTCCTGACATTTCATTGTCCAGGATTAAATCACGTTACCATACCGTAACCAATCAATGACAAAGTAAATAGGACTGCCAATGTTATCTTAGATCAATCATGATTCACCTCTGGTTCACCTTCCTTGAACACATGGAATGGTGCCTACCCCACCCAAACAAAACTGAGCCCCACTGGCAAAGAAGGGGAGGGTGAGCTGGGAATTGGCAGCTGGGTAGATAACAGTATCCACTACATATACATTATTGTTTCAACAAATATCCTCTGAGGAATTATTATCTTCTTTTTGTAGATGAGAAAAGTGAAACTCAAAGAAGTCAAGTAAATTGCCCATTGTCACACAGCTAGAAGCTGAGAAATTCTGTGTTCTTAACCACCATTATTGATAGGTCTGAAGTTTCAGTGTATGTAAGAAACATTAGCAAGTTTAGTACAAACACAGAATCTCAACTCCACACCCAGAGATTCTGATTCAATAGTCTAGGAGAGGAGCCCTCAGTCTTCATTTTTAACAAATAATTTCAGTTAATTTGGATACAGGTGGTCTATGAACCACATTTTAAGAGAATAAGATTGGCTATTACTTGAACAGAAGTCTGATTTAAAACAAAAACCAAAGCAAAAACTGTAATTTTCTGGAAGTCCCAGACTCACTATCTACAAAAGCCGTCGTCTGTCTTAAGTATCACCACAGAAACATCTCATCCTGGTCCCTCTGTAGTCTGCACAGGTCAGACTCTACATAGTGTCTAGATCTTGCTCTTTAATTTAAGAAGGTTACAGATAAAACTTTCAGATGAGGGAAACGAGCTCTAACAGAGATATAACAGGTCATCTAAGTAACCACTGAAGAATCATGTGGTTCGATGGGAATCATATGGTGCATATGGGAAGATTTACGGTTGAGGGCAGTCAACTCTTATGGGTAGGGGTGAGAGAAAGCCATCATCACCGTTTAAATATTGACTAGGCTATTACATGTAAAGGACACTCAGAGGTAGGATCAATGATAAGAAATTATGGGGCAGCTCTTTTTTTTTTTTACTATAAAGGAGAACAGACTAATAATTAACTTGGTCAATAATGGTAAAGGCTCTCCACCTCACAAAACATTCTGAATGCATTTGAGCAGAGGCTGGCAGACCCTGTGTCTGTCACCAATGATGTAGAAGGGAGTCCTCTATTGAAAAGGAGCCTTGTGCAGACGACTCCTAAAATATGCTGTGATCCTTCAACCACATCTTCTGCAAACTGATTTGTATTCCTTTTTCACTTTTTTTCACTATGGTCATTTCTGCTGAACACTTTGGGGTACCATTTAATTTCTAATGCATTAATGCCCTATTTTTCCAAATTGGTAGAATGTGTCTGACTCTTCTTTGTGTGTTCGTGGTACCTAGATCAAAACCATGCTCCTCACAGGTGCTTAATGAATAGTTAGTAAATGCAAAAGGATGGTGTGGAATGGTGGGTAAGCACATCCAGATGTTGCGTAGAAGGTAACTGTTAGTACTTCTGCTTTGTTTACTACTATTCTTCTTTCTCTGGACAAGGATCATGGAGGCTATATTTGCATTATGCAACCTCGTCTCTGGCCATCATTGACTGGGTCAGAAATTAACATCTGATTCAAGCTGGGCCCATAAGACTGGCACTAAGATATTAAGACAATCTTTTAAGGTGGCTATAATTATAACATCTGAGCTAAGAGCCATGATCTACTGAAAAAGAATGAGGCAGATGACAGGAAAAGACTGAGCTTTCTGTCTCTGGGGTCCCCATCCCTTCCTGAGGCTCATGTATAAGTATGCCTTTGGTCTCTAAGATGAATCCCTCTGTCTTTGTAAAATTCTTCCTCTCTCCTTCCCTTCCTTCTTTTTTCCTTTTAGATTTTACTGAAGTTGGCTTTAGTTGGTTTTAGTTCATCTCAATCAGAAGCTTGAATCCAAATAAAATTGTTCCTGAGTTTGCTGTTGAGGCTACTGATGCAAAGAACTCATGCTCTTAGAATTCCAAGAAAAGCCAGGCTTTTGAAGACCCCAGTGACTATAGAGCATTTAGACCTTTGCATGTTACCAGATATTTTGGAAGGTTTGAGACTGGTGCTACTGCAAGCTGATTTTCTTACTACTCCAAACTCTAACCTGCAGGGGCATCAAAGCTCTTATGAAGGCTCCACTGCCAGATCACAGGTCTCCTTACTACGAAGATCCCATCTCCAACAGTAGAAATTTTGAGGTAGGTAGGAACTAACGTCTAGTGCAATGAAGCAAGGCCGGCCCAAATAACAGACAGGAGTACTTGGAGGTATCTACAACTCCATTATGCTACAAAGTGTTTCTCCATACAACATTTGGGTCCACATAAGGCAACACCCCTGTAAGGTACAAATCGTCTTTCGAAATCACATTTATCAGTGAGTAGTCAGTCACATGAATCTTTGTACTTCAGTTTTGTGTCAAAACCATTTCCCAATATGCCTGTGTTTTTCTTAATCTGTGCCCCATGCTGTTAAGCAGAGCATGTGGCCCGTCACTCTGACATACTTAAACAGTCTGTGAACAAATCCAGCCAATGCTTTTCCAAAACCCATTTCAATCTTGGCTAGAAAGGCATCCCTGACTGTAAGGAGTAGGTAGAAATGAATAGTCCAGGAGTAGGGAAGGAAATCTTTGAGAATTCCATGTTTTTTTCTCCTGCAATTAGGATATCTCTTATGTTGGCTAAAAATGGCAAATCACTAATACAAGAGAGACAAGAAAGAACCAGTCCTTTCCCCCTTCGTTCCTATTCCTTAGAGCTCTGATGATCATACTCTGCCCAGGACATTTGGAGGCCCCTGCCACAGTCCTTTTCATCAGCCCTTACTGCTTTTGATCCGTTTGTTCTTCCCCAGGCATAACTACCACCTGTGCTGTCTTCTCAAGTTCCCTTAGAAAAGGAATCACGTTTCATCAAGGTCCTCATGTTGTAGAATGAAATCTCTCTGACTCGTTGTATAGCTTAAAGATGCAAACCCCTGAATTCTCTTAATTAAAAAAGTAGAACCAGGGAAACCAACTCAACCTGTTGCTCTGAATCTGAAGAGAAGTGCTATTTGGTGAAAGCACCTCCTCAGATTTATGACCAGTTCAGCATTCACAGACAGTAATGAAGAATAACTTTAATAATCAATACTCTATAAGGATAGGGACTGTCATCAGAAAAGACACCGAAATCTTCCCTTTCAAATAAATGAACAAAAATCACTCCCATTTGCTCACTGATGCTTGAAATTTCTTTAACATGAATTAAATATTTCTGGTGAAGCCATATGTAATTTTGGTTAAAAGTTTAGATATTTACCTGGCAAACCAAATGCAACAGACAAGAAAAAGAAATAAAGGGTATTCAATTAGGAAAACAGGAAGTCAAATTGTCTCTATTTGCAGACGACATGATTGTGTATTTAGAAGACCCCATCATCTCAGCCCAAAATCTCCTTAAGATGATAAGCAACGTCAGCAAAGTCTCAGGATACAAAATCAATGTGCAAAAATCACAAGCATTCCTATATACCAATAACAAACAAACAGAGCCAAATCGTGAGTCAACTCCCAGTCACAATTGCTACAAAGAGAATAAAATACCTAGGAATACAACTAACAAAGGATGTGAAGGACCTTTTCAAGGAAAACTACAAACCACTGCTCAAGGAAATAAGAAAGGACGCAAACAGTTGGAAAAACATTCCATGCTCATGGTTAGAAAGAATCAGTATCATGAAAATGGCCATACTGCCCGAAGTAATTTATGGATTCAATGCTATCCCCATCAAGCTACCATTGACCTTCTTCACAGAAGTGGAAAAAAACACCTTAAACTTCATATGGAACCAAAAAAGAGCCCGCATACCCAAGACAATCCTAAGCAAAAAGAAAAAAGCTGGAGGCATCACACTACCTAACTTCAAACTATACTACAAGCCTACAGTAATCAAAACAGCATGGTACTGGTACCAAAACAGAGATATAGACCAATAGAACAGAACAGAGGCCTCGGAAGTAATGCCACACATCTACAACCATTGGATCTTGACAAACCTGACAAAAACAAGCAATGGGGAAAGGGCTCCCTGTTTAATAAATGGTGTTGGGAAAACTGGCTAGCCATGTGCAGTAAGCTGAAACTGGACCCCTTCCTACACCTTATACAAAAATTAACTCCAGATGGATTAAAGATTTAAACATAAGACCTAACACCATAAAAACCCTAGAAGAAAACCTAGGCAATACCATTCAGGACATAGGCATAGGCAAGGACTTCATGTCTACAAAGCACCAAAAGCAATGGCAACAAAAGCCAAAATAGACAAATGGGATCTAATTAAACGTAAGAGCTTCTGCACAGCAAAATAAACTATCATTAGGGTGAACTGGCAACCAACAGAATGGGAAAAAATTTTTGCAATCTACCCATCTGACAAAGGGCTAAAATTCAGAATCTACAAAGAACTAAAAAAAATTTACAAGAAAAAACAAACAACCCCCTCAAAAAGGGGGCAAATGATATGAACAGACACTTTTTAAAATAAGACATTTATGCTGCCAACAAATATATGAAAAAATGCTCATCATCACTGGCCATTAGCAAAATACACCACACTGGGATACCATCTCACACCAGTTAGAATGGCAATCATTAAAATATCTGGAGACAACAGATGCTGGAGAGGATGCAGAGAAATAGGAACACTTTTACACTGTTGGTGGGAGTGTAAATTAGTTCAACCATTGTGGAAGACAGTGTGGCGATTCCTTGAGGATCTAGAAATAGAAATTCCATTTGACCCAGCAATCCCATTACTGGGTATATATCCAAAGGATTATAAATCCTTTATTATAAAGACACATGCACATGTATGTTCACTGTGGCACTGTTTACAATAGCAAAGACCTGGATCTAACCCAAATGCCCATCAATGATAGACTGGATAAAGAAAATGTAGCATATATACACCATGGAATACTATGCAGTCATAAAAAGGGATGAGTTGATGTCCTTTCTGGGGACATGGATGAATCTGGAAAACATCATTCTCAGCAAACTGACGCACGAACAGAAAACCAAACACTGCATGTTCTCACTCATAGACGGGTGTTGAACAATAACACATGGACATAGGGAGGGAAGCATCACACACTGGGGTCTGTTGGGGGGTGGCGAACTAGGGGAGGGATAGCGGGGTGGGGAGATTGGGGAGGGATAACATTGGGAGAAATACCTGATGTAGGGGATAGGGGGATGGAGGCACCACCATGGCAAGTGTATACTTATGTAACAATCCTGCAAGATCTGCACATGTACCCCAGAAATTAAAGTATATGTATGTAGTAAAAAGTTTAAGTATTTACTTGTTATTGCAACTGGGCAATAGGTATAAAAATTTTTCAAAATATGTATACCCTTTGACCTTACACGTCCACTTCCAGAAATTTATTCCTAGTAAATAATCTGAAAGTTGCACAGAAATGTCTGTATGTGAAGCTCCATTATAGCTTTGTAAAAAATTTTTATAATGCAAATTTCAAACATACACAAAAGTAAAGAGGATAATATAATGAGCCACTGTGTATGTACCAACCAGCTTTATTGATTATCTACATTTTGCCCAGCTCCTGTTTTATTTATTCTCCACTATTCTTTTGCATTGTTGTTTTTGCTGGAATGTTTTAATTGCAATCCCAGCCATCTGGCATTAGTCTCTTAAATACTTTAGTTGTAACATTTTAAAAATAAAATTTTTTTCGAAATTAATATTAGCCTGATATCTTTCTTTCACCATTCAAGTTAGCAATAATTTCTGAATATCCTCTAATACACATTCATGTGCAATTTCAGAATGTCAAAAATGTCTTTTTACGATTTGTTTAAATCTGTATCCAAAAAGTTTCATAGGTTGGATTTAGTTGGTATTTCTCTTAAATCTCTGTAATCTATGACAATGTTTCCATTTTTTTATTACGCCATTTATATGTTGAAAAAATAAGGTCATTTTGTCCTGTAGAATTTCTCATATTCTGGATTTGGCCAATTGTCTCCTTCTGGTATCATTTAATCTGTTTTTTTATCCCCTGTAAACTGGTAATTAGAGCCTGAGGCTCAATTGAATCCAGGTTCTGTTTCTTTCTTTTTCAGGTAAGAATACTTTATAGGTGGCTATGTGTACTTCATATTACATCACGTCATTAGCCACATAAGACTGTCCAACCCATTTTTAGTGGTGTGTACAACAATTAGCAGATTCAAGTGCTCTCAGTGTAATCCCCTCATTATATAGTTTTTCATCAATTTTTCTCCTAATGGTTTTAGCAGGTATTGATGTTCATTGCCTAGATCCATTATCTTATTAGCAATTTTAAAGTGTTGATGTTGTAATGTTATAATACCTTATTGTTACATTGGCTCTTTCTTTTATAATGAAGCAGCTTTTGAACCTCAGCTTTTTGTTTTTTTAAAAAATGTCAAAGTTACCAAATAATAAACACCTGTAACCTTTGCCTGGATTCACCAATTTTTAACATTTTGCCACATTTGCTTTATCACTCTCATTATATGTACTTATTTTTTGCTGTTTCATCCAAATTAGTTCATAGATACTATGACAAACTTTAAATATTTCAGCTTGTGTCTCCTAATAACGACAACATGCTCCTCATAACCATAGTTCCACCCTCAATACATTTAGCATTGATCATATTATTTAATACAGATTTTTTAAATTGCCAATTGTCACCATATGATCTAATATATAATTTTAAAATTCAGAATCCTTCAAAGGTACATGTACTACAGTGACATCCAGAAAAGTAATTTTCTACTTCCATCTTCTTTCTACATGTTAGTTGGCATTCTTTTGTAAAGAAAAACTTTCCCTTTTCTCCCATTGCCATCATTAATTTTTTTTTTTTTTTTTTTGAGAGAGTTTTTTGCTCTTGTTACCCAGGCTGGAGTGCAATGGCGCGATCTCGGCTCACCGCAACCTCCGCCTCCTGGGTTCAGGCAATTCTCCTGCCTCAGCCTCCTGAGTAGCTGGGATTACAGGCACGCGCCACCAGGCCCAGCTGATTTTTTGTAGTTTTAGTAGAGACGGGGTTTCACCGTGTTGACCAGGATGGTCTCGATCTCTTGACCTCGTGATCCACCTGCCTCGGCCTCCCAAAGTGCTGGGATTACAGGCTTGAGCCACCGCGCCCGGCCCATCATTAATTTTTAGATGCTCAAATTGACTCAGATTTGTCCAATGGAAGCAACCATAATCTGGTTATGGCATCATTTTGACCCAGTTCCATTGGTCTTTGAGCATTTCCTTACTTTCTGGCACACGATTCTAGGCTCACCTTGCACTTTCCCTGTCTCACACCTAGAATCAGCAGTTTCTCCAAGCTTCTCTGGTTCTTGTCAATGAAGAATGCTGTTTAGAAACCAAGATTTGGCTGCTACATGTGCTCATTGCTAGTGGAATAGCATTGTTTCTGGATCCTGTCAATGCACAGAACTGAGAAATATATCTTTCAAGAAACGTGAGTTGATACTTATACCTCTTATTCAAATCCTATATCATAGAAAAATCTTCCTCTGTTCTCCCTTTTTATATTTTATCTTCTCCCACAGTGAGAACCCTCATTTCCAAAACATTTAAGTTATTTTTTGTTTGCTATATGCTTCAATATGCACAAAATATTCTTAGTATTACTTAGTAATTATTCTTAGTATTATAACACTACAAAAACAAATAAAATTAAATATTTCTTTGAAGTTCTTTCTCTTCATAAAATATATCTTCTTAAGGTGTATTAAAGATTTATTTGAGGCTGGGCATGAGTGAGGCTCTGTCTCAAAATAAAAAAAAAAAAATGTGGCTGGGCACAGTGGCTCACACCTCTAATCCCAGCATTTTGGGAGGCTGAGGCAGGCGGATCACAAGGTCAAGAGATCGAGACCATCCTGGCCAACATGGTGAAACCCCGTCTCTACTAAAAATACAAAAAAATTAGCTGGGTGTGGTGGCGCACACCTGTAGTCCCAGCTACTTGGGAGGCTGAGGCAGGAGAATTGCTTGAAGCTGGGAGGTGGAGGTTGCAGTGAGCCGAGGTCGCACCACTGCACTCCAGCCTGGCGCCTGGTGATGGAGTGAGACTCTGTCTAAAAACTATATATATATATATATATATATATATGTATTTGAATTAATTCTGCTTCCTATGTAGGAATACTTGCTGTACAATTTGATATATAATTAGGTTTATTTGTTTCTCTTTATATTCAATTTTGGTGTTGCCCTTATTTATTTTTTGAATATGTATAATTTTTACATGGCTCAAAAGTCAAAACTACAAGAAAGCAAATTCTAAAAAAATCATAACCCTATTCCTATCCTTTATATCCTCTTATTGTCCCCAACCCTTTTCAGTGTCTAGTTTTATCAATTTATAGATTTTTCTTGATATGTTTATGCTTACAAATATAATCAAACATTTCTCCTTTTTATTATTGTTATATATATATTGGTATTTAAAAAGATTTATATTTTTAATATACTGGTTACCTTTTTAGTAATACTTAATTTTGTAATGGCCATAATCCGTTTTTCTTACATGGACTTCTACAATTGGTTTGTACCTTTAAATGGTATCTTCAAACTGTCACTTATTACCTACATATCAATCAATGGTCTTATTTTACTTCCTCCTTTTCCTTTCTCTTCTCCAGTGTTTTCGGTTGTACTATCTCTAATTTATCAGGATGTATAATATTTACATATGATTCTTTCACCTCTGTTCTCATCTTTGTTTAAGTCTTAGAGGTACAATTAAATGTAATCAGCGCTCGCCATCAAGGCTTTGCTGATGCCTCATCATTTCCTGGTGGGATACATTTATTGTCTAGCAGATTTCTCAGGATGGAATCAGATTATATGTATTCACTTTCCATGTTTACAACTATTTGCCTACAGCCTTGATATTTGAAGGTTAACTGGGCTAGATAACACAGGCTTGTTTTTAAAAGTGGGAATGGAAACAATTCAAGAAATCAAAAAAGATTGGTAATATAAATAAATAATGGTCAGTTAAATAATGGAACCTTGGTCCCTTCAACCATTGTACATACTGTAAACACTGTGGAAAAATAAAAAATGATACAGTAACTTGCAATGGTCAAATTTATGCATACAAAGTATAAGGGTGCTACAAATGTGTGTACACGTGTATTCAGCAAAAACAGGGTTGGATATACATGAAAAAGTTAACAGTAATTTTCTCCGGTTAGTAGAATTATGGTGATCTTTAGCTTCTTTGTGTGCTTTTCTGTATTTTTGAAGTTGCAGCACTTGTGGGATTGGAGAGAATACAATTATTTTTGAAAAGCAAGACAAAGAACTAAAGTTTTCAAGATTTATTTTTAATGTGCTGGTTTTAATCAATACCACAAGACAGGGTGTACCAAGGAAAGAGCAGTGTGATCTAATTAGCAAGCTCAGGACAGCATAAGCTGGCCTCAGTGCCCTGCCTGTGCTAGACACTCAATCAATGTGTGCTCATGATGATGAAAACTAAAATGAGCCCATTCCAAGCAAGAACCTTTTGGGGAGTCCAGCTCCTGCTTCCAGGTTTGTACTGAGGAAGAAATGAAGTAGTATTTTATATGTCAAACTCCTTGTCACTTCATCCAGGCAAAGAAGATAGATTATTAGTACTTTGTTTTCAAAACTAACAGGGATGTGTTCAGTTTTACTTATTCTGAAGAATATAAAAACAATATGGTTAAATAGCCAGTAAAAGGAGCCAGAGGCAGCCTGTGAGAGTGTTCTAGAAAAACATGAAGGGGAGAAGAAAAACACAAAAGGGACAGGTGAATGAGAAGGGAGAAAGAGATAGACAGAGGACAAGATGAAGTTTAGAGCCTATCATTAGAACTGTAATACTTGGGACTTTGCCTTCCAAGTAAGTAAAGTGGAAGAAGTCTGCTGTGCCTCTGCATCCTGACCGTGCTGTTGTTATAAGAACAAGAAGTAAACGGAGTGCAGGGTGCACTGTACACCTGCTTCTTTAAGTAATCCTTGCCAGATAGTGAACTAATCCCTGGGATTCCAATTGTTGTTCTTCCAGCAGTGCTGAATGTGAACTGTATCCCAAAGCAACTAAATCAGAATATGAATGGGAAATGTCAGCCATAGAATTTGTCTAAAACATCTCTTCCAATGATTATGATGACTAGCCTGGTTTAAGAACTGCTGACCTATAAATAGGACTACCATCTATCCCATCTGCTGGGACAGTCCCAGAGCAAGTGTTACTAGCAACTCTTTCTCTTACAAAAATCTCTCTGAGGGCATATAAATGATGTGGTTTCCTATGTGTACCTTGCCTCCCCTCATGGCATTCTTAGTGAAGGTGTGTAGGGATAGCCCTGTGCCATTACTTCCAATCCACAACTGAACACAAGACTTAGAGAGAAATTACCCCACGAAATTAAATTCGCATCAGAGTGTAGACCAGCTCCTCCCTGAGAATGGAATCTGATGCGTAGAGAAGACAAAGGCATAATAATTAAGTGGGGGAGAAAGCAGGGGAAATCTGAGACATCTCCAAGACAATTGCTTCTGCAACTTCACCATTTAGTCCAAGTCAATTGAGAGAGCCACAAGTGAACATGGGTTTGGTTTTATCTGCTGGTTATTTAAGCACTTTTGCTTATTTCTTCTTTACCTCTTTTTGGTTCCCAGTTTCTGGAAGAGTCAAAATAAGATAATCGATTGGCAGTTACATAACACTGCTCTTCAACTGCTGAGGAACCAATCAATATTCCCCGTCTAGCTAACGCGTCTTGCAGTATTGGGTGTTACCTTGTTCTAGTTTAATCCTGGTCTGTTACCTCTAAAATAAGGAGACGCAAAGATGAAGATTAAAAACTTGGGCACTCTCAAAAATATTCATGTTATAAATATGTAAGGGAAAATAGTTCAGGTCACAGTCCTCAGTACACAGCAATACTATTCGTGGGGTACTCACCTTCCAGCAGCACCAGACACCTTAGCTTCCTCCTACCCTCTGGATATTTACATTCTTCCTCTTTTTGCTCATCCTCTTCCTGTACCCCACATCATGGACCTTTTCCATAGAAAGTCTTTTCAGTTAATTCACTTTTAAATTCATATTCACGTTACCAAATTTTAAAACATGGTTTTCATTACTTTCAGTTCAAACTATGACTCTATTTACAAGACTAGTAAAACAAGAAAATCGCCTTCAAAATTTCTCTGACAAGTTTCCAGAAACTCCAACTGACAGACTAAACTGCTCAAAGAATCAATCTCATGCACAAATTTAATCAATTAAATAATCTTGATTTTAAACTGCATTTATAAGTGTAATATATTCAGATTTATTTTTACGTGCTTCAAATTCTCAACAGGATGAAGTTATAACCATTACAAGCAAAAACCTCTCTAGCATTTAAAGATCTCTTGTTGCAACTCTAATCAAATAAACTTAAAAATATAAATTGAATTATCTTAAACATTCCAGTTCTATTTACAAATTATCTCTATAATCTTTCACCTGTAAAATCCCAAGATTAAAATGTTACAGATTTTATATTGCTATTATTTAAAGATGACCTTTTAGGGTCAGAACATGTTGGATTCTCCTGCAATAGCAAACATACTGGCCCTTTTAGAGCAGCTTAATTTGGGCAGATGGAATTCAGCAACCCCTAGCCTAGGCTGGATTCAACTAATCTCTTTACCGCCTGATTGAATTCTTCATTCTTTTCATATTCTTTTTGTCCAGCTCCATCCACAAAAGCCCCAATCTGTCTAAAAACGATCAGCTTTTCTTTGACCAAAAATTTAACCAAATCGTAGTCATTCCTTCAAGTTGTGTCTGAAAATCCCTTTGAAATGCACATACTCGAACTTGGATGGAAACCACATCATGGCTTTAATTCTCATAACACCATCAACACTGCACACACATGGGTTTCACTTACTCAACAAGAGGCACAATGAGGTTACAGGCTATTACGAAATGAGTTTCAGTATCTTTTTAAAACTTTTTTTTTGTTGTTGATATTTGTTTAATACACCCTGTGGAAAGAACACAGGCCTTTTTGTAAGGAATTTTTGAAACGCTTGTCTCCTAGGCAGCTACAAACTCAAGACATTGCTAGGAGAAATTCTGTTATAGGAAGACAAGGAGAGCTGGAAGGGATCAGATGACCGTTTGGTCCCACCCCATGCTGTACAAAGAAGAAACCTCAGCTCCAAAGATCAGGGGCAAAGGAGGGAGAAACACTTTCACTTTTATGTTCCAGTTAATATGCAAGTTGAACTTCAATTGAGATGTGCAAAGTGGCACTCCATCTTTTTACACCTTCTTTCCCACTCATGCACATTACACACGTTGCCATGCTCCTCAAGCTCACTCATCCCCTGGCCCTGAATTCCTAGAAGACCACTCAGCCTTCACCTCCACTGAGTCAGTGGCAGGTATCCTTCATTCACTCACCACCCTCAAACTTCTAACCCAGCCTCACATGAACCTAAATACTTTGTGGACAGAAGCCAAATTTCAGTGGAGCAAAGGGTGGAAAGGAGATGAGTACGTATAGACTCTCTCCAGAAATTTGGAGAAGGAGCAAGTTTGCACAGCAGCAGAGGGAGGGAAGTAGGGTCAAGGGCAAGAGGGAGGATGGAGAGAGTTGAGCCTATTCACCTTCTAGAGGGAGACAGAGGGAAAGAATTGAGCCTGGCCACAGGGACATGGAGGAAGGTGAACACATAGGGCAGAGAGAGAATGATTGGCAGGGAAGGAAGAACCTTGACAAGGGAGAGCAGGCATGGAATGCATAGGTTGAAGTATTGATTTTGAAGGAAGGAGAGATGCTTCATTCTCCAAAATAGGAGGGAAAAAAAGGTGGATATGGGCATAAATACCGCTAAGGATGTGAATGAGAAAACCGTCCAGATGACCATGAGCATGGAGAATAAGCCGGGAGGGAATGTAGACTGGGCGGATAAGGAAGAGTCTAGGACCTGGACACCTTCATGAGCTAACTGATGGGGTAGGGGGAAAGGGAATGAGTGAGCTGTGAGGACACAGGAGTTTGAGATTTGGGGATGAGGGAATCCTGAGCCATGACACAGCAAGGTAGGGCTGTTGAAATCCCACATGGCAAAGTAGAGGCTACGTGAAAACATCAAGGCTGAAACTAAAGATCAGAAGAGTTAGTGCATCAGAAGGACTATCCTCCTGGACACTGGAGTCACCCAGCTGGCAGCTGGCAGAACATGAGAGACAGAAAAGTCATAAGCCTGCTGCCAAAATCTTTTTTTTTTTTTTTTTTGAGACAGAAGAGCTTCAATCTTGTCACCCAGACTGGAGTGCAATGGTGGGATCTCAGCTCACTGGAACCTCCACCTCCTAGGTACAAGAGATTCTTATACCTCAGCCTCAGAGTAGCTGGGACTACAGGTGCGCACCACCACACCTGGCTAATTTTTGTATTTTTACTAGCGACTGGGTTTCACCATGTTGGCCAGGCTGGTCTCAAACTCCTGACCTCAGGTGATCCACCCACCTCAGCTTCCCAAAGTGCTGGGATTACAGGAGTGAGGCACCACGCCCAGCCCAAACTTTCATGTGAATGTTGGAGACTGAAGGGCAGATTAACACACAATAGGGATGACGTAGGATGAGGTGTGAACCACAAAATCAATGGGAATTTTACATAAGAGAGAAGAAATAGTGACCTGGCAATAGCTTTGGAGAGCTAAAGAGATATTAATTCCTAACTCCCAGACCAGAGGGGCAGAGGGCAGGTGAGTATGAGCCCTCACTACTTGAGAAGGATAAAAGGGAAACAGAAACTTTAAGAGAGATTAGAGTTCAGCTGATAGCAGAAGACAGATGAAACATTTAGGAGAAATGTTAAGCATATAGAATACAGTTCCAGAGGGCAGAGTTGAATGACGTGGAAGGAAAGGAGAAAGGGGAGGAAGACAAAAAGCCTCCCTGTGTAATAGGATAAAGATTAAAGAGGCTTTTCTCGAAGGCAATGGCTGAGAATGAGAGAGACAGGAGGCAGAGAGACCTCTGGCCTTAACTGTCTAGCTGTGTGACCTCAGGCAAGTTACTTGCCCTCCCTGTGCCTCAGTTTCATCATTGTGAAATAAGGATAATACTAACACTTACCTCATAAGATTGCTGTTGCTGTAAAGATTAAATATGTTAATATATGTAATGCACTTAGACAAATGATCAACATATAGTCAGTTGTGAAGAAGCTTTAGTTTTGGAGGGAACAAGATGCCACTCCACACTTTCCTTCAAGTGACAGACATTCAATTATATTAAGTCCTGAAGAACACATCCTCATTTCCCATCACTTACACACTGCAAAAGCCCAGCACGCAAAAATAAATAAATAAATAAATAAACCCACAAAAACCAAACCCTACAGAGTCATTGATAGATTCAATTTTTTGGTAATTAACTATTGTCTGTCCCTGTAAAGAAAGAAAAGAGTGCTTAAAAAGTTGGTTGAAGACAGAAAGAAACTAGAGATATAAATGTTAAAGATGAACAGTCAATAATCATCAGAGAAATGCAAATGAAATCCAAACCACAAAGACATATCACCTCATGCCCATTAGGATGGTTACTATGAAAAACAGCAGATAATAACAAGCGTCGATAAGAATGCGGAGAAATTGCCACACTTGTTTGCTCTTAGAAGGAAGGTATATTGGTACAGCCATTGTGAAAACAGTATGGTTATTCCTCAAAAAATTAAAACTAGAACTAGAATGTGATTCAGCCATCCTACTTGTGGGTATATATGCAAAGGATCAAGAGCAGGGTCTTGAGCAGATATTTGAATACTCATGGTTATAGCGGCACTACTCACAATAGCCAAGAGCTGGAAACAACCCAAATGTCCATCAGTGGATGAATGGATAAACAAAATGTGGTATATACACGCAATGGAATATCATTCAGCCTTAAAAAGGAAGGAGATCCTGACACCTGCCACAATATGAACGAACATTGAGGACTTTGTGCTAGGTGAAATAAGTCAGTCGCAAGCAGAAAGACACTGTCTGGTGTCCCTTATATGAGGTCATAGAAGAGGCGTAGACACAGAAAATGTAATGGTGGCTGCTAGAGGCTTCGAGAAAGAGAATAAGGGGAGTTGTTTCATGGCTATAGAGTTTCAGATTTGCAAAATGAAGTTGTTCTGGAAATCTATTTTATAACGACGTGAATATACTTAGTACTACTGAAATGTACACTTAAAAATGGTTAAGATGGTAAGTTTTTTGTGTCTTTATAATAAAGAGAAACAAAAACATGAAGATCACCTCGTGTCTCCCCCTCACCCTTTACAGATGACTAAAGTAAAGCTCAGAGAAGGTAAGCGACTTATCCAAGGTCACACAGTTCATGGAGGCAGAATCAGGACCAGAACCTGGGATTCTGGGCCCTGCAATAGGGCTCCTTCCATTACATCATGCTCTCTATGTGAGGTGCTGAGGTAATGGAAAAGGTGACATCATTGATTTATCCATGGTGACAGTGACATTCCAATGAACCTGAAAGGGATAAATATTCTGCTCTGCCTATAAATGTTCATGTGCCTGTGCTCTGTCTCCAAATCTCATCAGGATTATTCGAACCAGCAGTCTCTGACAGGCCACATGGAAACCTCAAGATATTCACAGCTGCTGTAGTCTGGAGACAGGCCAGAAAGCAGATGAGAGCAGTTTTTCCGTTCCTGGGCTGTTCCCCCTGTAATTTAGAAGTCCCGACACTGGAAAACAAGAAGAAGCACTCAGGGGCTCACTTAAAAACAAGCTCAGTGTGGGGTCTTCAGCTCGTGCAGGGAAGCTGCTAGTCAAAACTTGCTAATTTGAAACCGGTTCACTGACTCCTTCCTTAGACTCAGGGAATGAGGTCTTTTTTCCCATTTAGGAGTTTTCCTTTAGCTCCTTATTTCAAATTCCATAAAAGAGACAACAGGAAAAGCTGGCCCCAGCCCAAGAAGCAGAGATGAAAACCAGATCTCTAGTTTTGTAAGGGTGATGTCTATGGGTTCTGTTCTATTTTATATCAGAAAGTTCTATTGTTTCCATGGAAACAATGATTGTGACTAAGGATCCCTACAGGACCTCAGTACTTTTGGGGTTTGGGTGATTGGTGCTATTGGCTTCGTGATTCCGGAAACCTCCATAACTTTAAAGCTGAAGCCAACCTTCTTATACCCCTACTGTGCTCCTCCCATCTTAACACACAGATATCTCATGCATATGGCACCCCTCTGAGCTCTGAAGGTGTTAGGAAAATCCTCCCTGCAGAAATATGACCTGCGATAAAGAACTAAATAAAACATTTTTGGCAAGAACATTTCTGAAGATCTTTCCAATCCAGAAATATTTTTTTGTTTTCAGCAACCCTACCAAGGCTGAACGAGGATGCCTATAAAAAGCCTTCTGTATTCCCCTAGGCACTAATGAATCCTCAGGAAGGATGGAAGAAGAGGGGGTCAGAGACCTGGAGCCCGTGCCAGAGGCTGAGCATGCCAGCTTGGCTTAGTGCACTGATGGCAGCGCTTACGGCCCCTGCCTCCTGTCCGCCCACTGGCATGGTCTCTGCCCACACTCCTTAAGGGAATTGGCTGTGCTCCTGGCTTGTCTCGCCTGCATGTCTGCTAGTTATCGAACAAAGGGTGGGATTACTTCCATGCCCAGTTTCCCAGATGCTCACAAGCACAGAGCCAAGAATCAGCCGAAACAGAAGGACAACTGAGCGGAGAAGCCCTCTTGATGAGACTCGGCCACACTTGAGCTGTTGTTCCTGCCACGAGATACACCTGTCACATAAAAGCCAACAAGCCATACAGGAAACATGGTGTGCCTCCTGTTTACAGCCAATCCTAGAAAACAAAAACTTTGCAGAGATAACACCAAACATGAAAGTGGGGAGACCAGCTGAGGGCCCTGGAGCGTGTACAGCCCCTCTCCCTGTTGCACAGACAGGAGAAGTCAGAAGATAAGAAGGTATTGCTGCTTCCAGAAGCTGTTCCCTCACCTTCTCTTCTTCACTAGGTATATTTTTCCCAATCTTCAGGGACTAGTTTCAAAACCTGAAACTCCAGGAGCTGGCCCCCTGATAAAACTTTTCACCCCAATGTAAATGCAGGCAAGATGCTTGCTCCGGGTGGAGTGATGGGCCCCTCTTGGTTCATGGCTACCATCTGCAAGCTAAAAGGACCCACAGGGTAAGGGTGGATACTACCCTTGGAAACAGAAACACGAGAGGGTCTCTTACAACTATCTTGATCACCCAAATGCCCAGAGGTCATTAGACCATCTGAGGCTTCTCCAGCAGCAATTCCTTCAGGAGCTAATTCCGGAAGAATTTCAAAAACAATCTCTCACCACCTTGTCCAAGGAAACCAGGACTCAAAATACCAGAAAGTTGTGAAAATGGTGTCTCTAGTGGATGACCAGATTCAAGGTTTGGGGAGAATTGGAATGGAGATAGAAGAACTGGAGAAAGTAAGGACAAAAAGGAAGATTGTTGCAGAGCAGGAGAGAAAAAAACAAAAATATTAATTGGCGTCAATGAGAAAAGTATTAATTGGAGCTGTTTTGAGGGATCCAAAGACGAAACCATTCCCCTGGCATAAGGTGCATGTTTTAAGGGCAAGAGAAAAAACATATGAAGAACACTGAAAAAAAGCGCTGAATTTTTTTGCTTGCTAATCCTCTGGAAAGAGGAAAGAGGAACTGTATCCCCAATTATGTCATTTTCTTTTTAGTGAGACAGAGTTCGCTCTGTTGCCCAGGCTGGAGTACAATGGCATCGTCTCGGCTCACTGCAACCTCCAGCTCCCAGGTTCAAGCAATTCCCAGCCTCCCAAAGTAGCTGGGATTACAGGTGTGTGCCACCACACCTGGCTAATTTTTTTTTATTTTTTATTTTCTTTAGTAGAGACGGGGTTTCACCATGTTGGCCAGGCTGGTCTTGAACTCCTGACTTCAGGAGATCCACCAGCCTCGGCATCCCAAAGTGCTGGGATTACAGGTGTGAGCCATTACACCCAGCCTATGTCATCTTCTTTATAAAGCTGAGGTTAAGGAAACCAACTTGTTCCTTGGATCAAGACATTTATTTCTATAAAGCAGCTCCAGGCTGCTACAGGTAAGGAGAAGAAACATAGTAATACAGATCAGTACTGACTTGGGAGTCTTCTCTTCTATGAGTTTTCATGAACAAAATTTGGGAGTCAGGGATATAGGAACTGCAATTCGTGGAGCATCGCTCTGCTCTGATCCCTGGGCTGAGGGCTTTATATTCAAGACCTTTGTACTCCAGATCATGGAAGCATCTGCTCACCCAACATCCCCACTTGGGTGTCTAAAAGCATCTCAAACTCATCCCAAATTGAGCTTCTGCTGTTTCCCCCAGATCCTGTTCCAGCCATAGTCTTCTTCCTTCAGTGGATCTCACTCCATCCCTGGTTGAGCAACAACTCTACACAATGGAAAGGGAGCCACGGCATATTTAACACTCTTTTTAGAAGTGAGATTAAACTTCCGACATTCTGGGCCCAGCACGAAATGGCAGGGACAACCTGGGAAACTATACATCTCCTAGGGATACAGAAGCACAAGCAAAGTCCAACTGCCCAAGTACATTGCAAGCCTCCTCTCTTATCCCGTCTGTCAACATGCTAGCCTGCTTTGGAATAAACAGTGATAACGATCCAGTTGTTTGCAGAGAAGGACTTCCCTCCACTTACCCTGGGTTAGGCTAAAGTAGAATGAAATGTTGGCAAAGGTGGCCAGGCACACATTTAATCCATCATTGATTTTTTTCCCAGATGCTTTTGACTATATCTTCTGTGCATGTAACATTTCTGCTGATAAATATTTCAAGATTAAAGGATTTTCCTTATTTACCACTGCCTACAGTCCATTTTTGCAGTTTCATACCAATTTAACTGTGAATACCAATTATGGTAGGTGAAGACATACATTATTTTACTTAATGTTTGAAACTACCTCGAGAAAACGGCATTATTATTTTTTGATTGTGGTAAAAGATCCAAAACTTTTGAGTTTACCATTCAGTGTCGTTCAGTACATCCGCTTGTTGTACCACCATCACTGCCATCCATCTCTAAAACGCCACCATCATCCCCCACTGAAGCCTCATACCCACCGAACAGTAACTCCCCATTCCCCCTTTCCTCCCAGGCCCTGGTAACCCTCATTTTCTTTCTTTCTTTATGAATTTGGCTACTCTGAAGTCAAATGGTACCTCAGATAAGGGCAATCATATGATATTTGTCTTTTTGTGTCTGGCCTATTTCACTTGGCATGTTTTTAAAGTTTGCCTATATTGTAGCTTATGTCAGAATTTTTTCCCTTTTTAAGGTTGAATATATTCCATTGTGTGTGTGTGTGTGTGTGTGTGTGTGTGTGTGTATTTTGTTTATCCATTAATTCTTTAATCAACATTTGGGTTATCCTTTTGGATATTGTGAATAATGCTATTATGAACATGGATGTCCAAATTTTGGTTCAAGTACCTCCTTTCTTTTGGGTGTATACCTAGAGATGGAACTGCTGGATTATATGCCAATTCTATTTTTACATTATTTTTAGGAACCTCCCTAATGTCTTCCATAGTAGCTGCACCATTTTTCATTTTCACCAGCAATGCACAGGAGTTCTAATTTCTTCATATCCTTGGAAACCATTATATTTCATCCCCAACCTTACAGACAAGGAAACTGAGGCTCACAGAAATGACGACTTGCCATAGTTACACAGCTGCTGAATATCAGATCCCACACGGGAAGCCAGGATTCCTGACTCCCTGTCTTTCACACTTCCCCAGTCCTACAGCTGCCTCAGTCACAGAACAGTAAAAATAGAAGCCCACTGAAACCCAAAACAAGCAGAACCCAAAACCCAAAACAATTCATCCAGGGAAGAATTTGTGTCTGGAAGTTACCACCCCAGTTATTCTTGTAACGGTGATAGCTCGAAACACACTGTTGCTAGGAACTCGTGCAGTAAAAATGTGCCTGTCCAATGACAAGGCTGATCCTGGTGATTTGGCAAACTTTTCATTCTTTCAGTTTAATGAATGAATGAATGAATCTGGTATTCATTAATTTCAGTTAATTAATGAATTAATTAATGAATCTGAAATTCATTAATTCCTTCAACAAGCATTTATTGAGTGCCTATTAGGTGCCAATCATACTTTTAAGAGCTGTGAACAAGAGTGCCAAGCTTTCTCCTCTCATGGAACTCACATTCTAGAGAAGACAGACAATAGAAACACAATAAATTGGATCATTTCAATGTTATAAGCACACTGAAGGATATGAACAGGGTGATGGGACAGAGTAACAAAGGTGGGTGGAAGAGTGACTTTAGATACTGCGAGGCCTGTCTGGAAAATGTGGCGTTTAAGCTCCCCATGTGAAATCTGGTAGAAGAACTTGTGGGCATATAGAATAGCAATGTAAAGGTGTTAAGGTAGAAAGAATTGGAATGTTCTAAGAAAATCAGGGTGTCAGTCTGGTGGGACCATGAAAACAAAGAATGGAGAGTAGAGGGAGATGCAGTCAGAGAGAGGGCCGGCACCAATCAAATGGGTCCTTGTAACCATCACAGCTAATGTTTATGTAGCACTTACTCTGTGGCACATGCTATTCCAAGTAATTTTTATGTGTTAGTTATTTAATCATCACACAATCCTATAATTAAATATTATTATTATTCCCACTTTGCAGATGAGGGCAGTGAGGCCCAGAGAGGCTGCATAATGTTTTCAAGGAGATCTAGTTGGTAAGGGGTGGAACTTAGATTTGAACCCAGGCAATTTGGCTTCAGAGTCTGGGTTCATCACCACTTTGTCACAGGACCATCTTGTGATTAGATGTTATTTTAAGATCAACAAGCTATCATTGAAAGGCTTTAAGCAGGGGTGACAGGACTTATTTTATATTTTGAGATGATCACCCTACCTGCTGTATGGAGCAAAAGGGGAGGCAGAGAAACCAGTGGGAGGCCATTATGGGATTCCAGCTGAGAGAAAATCATGTTGTGGATGAGGGAGGTGGAGGTGAAAGAGACAGAAATAGACACTGTTGGGATATCTTTTTGAAGCAGAGCTGTAGGGGTTTGCTGACACCTTGGATGTGGAGGTGAGGAACCCAGGTGCACTGCCAGGTTTTCGATGTGAGCAACTTGTTGAATGGAGAAGACATCTAGTGAGCTGGGGAAGAACAGGGTGTAGAGGGGATATGTGTTGGGTATTTGAATGTCTAGCATCCATTTCCCTAACAGCACCCCCATTTCTTGTTAGGGAACACCTCTTTCTTGTGACTTATCGTCAAGCCAAGAGGCCTTACATGACTGAGACAGTCCAATCAGTTAATCCTTTCCTGGAATGTGAATCTGAAACAGGACAAAATTCAGCCCCTCCAGGTGCAGCCTCCTAACAAGTTTTTTCCTTTGCAAGGCAGTTGCTGTGCTTTCTAGTTCCAAGTCCAGGACTCCAGCCTGCCATCAATTCTGCAAGTCCCAAAGCCTTCCGGCACATTCTGCCTGCCTAAGTTAGCCCGTGCCAGCTCTTCTTGCTTGTAAACAAAGAAAATACAGGCTGGGGAGAGGATAGGGTGGGGTGTGACGCTCATAATCAAGAGGCACATTTTGGACAGGGTAAGTGTATTGGTCCATTTTCATGCTGCTGGTAAAGACATACCCAAGGCTGGGAGGAAAAAGAAGTTTCACTGGACTTAGTTCTACATGGCTGAAGGCCTCAGAATCATGGCGGGAGGTGAAAGACACTTCTTACATGGTGGCAGCAAGAGAAAAATGAGGAAGATGCAGAAGTGAAAACTCCTGATAAAACCATCAGATCTCGTGAAACTTATTCACTACCATGAGAACAGTATGAGGGAACCACCCCCATGATTCACATTATCTCCCAATGGGTCCCTCCCACAGCATGTGGGAATTATGGGATTATAATTCAAGATGAGATTTGGGTTGGGACATAGAGCCAAACCATATCAGTAAGATTAAGATGCACATCGGATGAGTCAAGGAAGCTGTTTGACCTCAGGGGTGAGGTCTGGATCAGAAAAAAATACATTTTATGAGAAAATATCCCATATCTTTTGCTAAAAAGATCTTGGTTTTCTTTTTCTTTTCTTTCTCTTTTTTTTTTTTTGAGACAGAGTCTTGTTTTGTTGCCCAAGCTGGAGTGCAGTGGTGTGATCTCGGCTCACTGCAACCCCCACCTCCCAGGTTCAAGCAATTCTTCTGCCTTAGTCTCCCAAGTAGCTGGGACTACAGGTGCATGCCACCACACCTGACTAAATTTCTGTATTTTTAGTGGACATGGGGTTTCACCATATTGGCCAGACTGGTCTCGAACTCTTGACCTTGTGATCTGCCTGCCTCGGTCTCCCAAAGTGCTGGGATTACAGGCGTGAGCCACCGTGCCCAGTTGGACCCTGATTTTCTTTTGGAGAAATATCCCTCCTTCTTGGCTAGGAATCATGACAGGCTGTTAATCAAAGTTCCAGACTCTCCTCTGGCCAAGAAGTGAGGAGTCTCAGTCCTGAACAGTCAGCACGAGCCATTTACCCAGTGATAGTGATTATTCCAGGTTATGCAGATAAGCCAGATCATTTGAAAAAGAATTAGCCAAAGGACTGTTGGTGGAATGATCAGGAAGGAAAAGTTGTTCTTTGCAGCACAATTGCTAAACTGGTACAAGCAAGCTTGGAGCTACAAGGGCCTTTTTAAAAAAATCACCGTAGGACTATAGCCTAATGAGAATGAGGCCAATAAGACAGAAAAATAGATCCAAGTAACAGAGGGAGAGAGACCATGTGGTGATGCAGCACTGAGGCCCATGAGGCTGTCAGTCTTGGAGCGGCCATCACAATTATGTGAATCAATGAATTCCCATTTTTGCTTCAGAGTTGAGTTAGTTTCCGTTACTTGTAACCAAGTGGGTTCTGACAAGTACAAATTGCATTTAAATGAGTAAGATCACACAAGAGGAAAATGTACATAGGACTGAACTGCAAAACACTAATAATTAAAGCTCTAGTAGAGGAGGAGCCAGCATTTTGGTTAAATTGTTTCTTGTCTTTGATGACAAATGGGACCAGAAAGATAATGTAATTTATTGTATTGCTGAAAGAGAATCTGTTGGCAGAATATTGCAAATTTTGTTTAATTGTGTGATAGGTACAAAAAGGGCCTTATGTTTGTGAATTGCCAAAATAAAAAATTTGTTTGTGGCTTAATGTTGGCACATCATTCCTGTGTTCAAAAGTCAGTCCCTCATTGCCAGAGAGCACCATTGCTGCTGAATCATGCTGAGTCATGCCATCCAAGACAGTTATGGCTACCTGCGTTTTCTTGGCACCCAGCATTCTGAGATGCTGGAATTCAGTGATTCTGGCAAAGACAAGTCAGATATGTGCGGACTATTGATAAATATGCACCAGGCCTTTGTGGCTTGACTGCTCAAAGTCAGGGAGGAGCTTGGACTGGGTCTCTGCTGGACCCTGAATTCATTTTGGATGAGGCAGGTTGGTGTGTGCCAACCAGGGTCCCCATTCCTAACAGTTGCCAGACTGGCATCACTGGCTCCAGAAAGGATTGTTCTGGCTCCCATGTCAAAAGTGGCTCTGCACAAAACTGATATTTTGAGCAAATTGTACAGAGTTGTGTGCAGTGGAATGATGAGTTTTGCCCAGTAGGGAGTGTTGAGACAGCCAAATGGTGGCTCTGAAGTGAGTGCCAGGAAGCTGGTCTCTGGGGTGGGAGCAGAGTCATCACAGAAATGGATGAATGGCAGGGACTGCAGAAATACTCAAGTAAGAGTCTGCAATTAGAGGAAAGAGTTTGCCCTTTTAGCCAGACACAAGAAGACAAAGGGAACCTCTTCCTTTTGTCGCACAGGAAAGAAATTGTGGATTTCCTGTTGTCTTATTCTGGGTCAGTAGGCTCTGAGAAGCAGTCAGAGCTCCAGCCAGCCCATGCTTTGAATAACTATCATCATTGACTCTGTGAACACAAGGCTCTTTGATAAACAGCCTAAGGACGCTCTTAAGTACTCAGGCACTGGAGCCAGATTGCCTGGATTTCTATCCTGGGCTCACCACTTCCTTCCTTAATGTTCCTGTGCCTCAGTTTCCTCGCCTATAAAAAGAGGACGACAATGAACGTGGGAAGCATTACGTTAAGTGAAATAAGCCAAACACAAAAGGACTAGTACCTCATGATTCCACTTATATGAGGTGCCTATAACAGGCAAATTCGAATAGATGGAAAGTGGGATAGAGGTTACCAGGGGCTGGGGGGAGTAGGGGAAGAATGCAGTTATTGTTTGATGAGTACAGAGTTTCTGTTTGGGATGTGGAGAAAGTTCTGGCAGTCGATACTGGTGAATGCATTTAATGGCACTGAACTGTAGACTTCAAACTGGATAAAATGGTAAATTTTGTGTTGTATATATTTTACCACCATTTTCAAAGTAAGTTCGTTGCTACAAACATAATATTGAGCCAAGAAGTCATAGACAAAATAATTAGTGTGGTATGACTTCAGTACATAGAGTACAAAAATGGCAGAAATCCTCACTGGTGTTGGATATTAGGATAGTGTTGTAACTGCCCGAGGGGTTCTTCCAGCCCACTACACAAAGAAAAACCATGGCATTGTAGTAAAGAAAGAGTTTATAGACACAAGAATGGCCATGCCACATGGGAGAACAATTTAGTAGTGAAATCATTCTTCTCCAAATCTCCTAGGTTAGGAGTTTTTCAAAGGCAGCTTGGGGGAAGTGTTGGGGGTAGCTAGGCCTGTTGCTGATTGGCTGGGGCAGAGATGAAATCATAGGGGGTCAAAGCTGTCCTCCTGTGCACGGAATTGCTTCTGGGTAGGGCCACAGGAGTGAGGTTGGGGATTCCAGGCAGAGCCATCAGGTCAAGGTGAAGTCATGGGTGTCAGACATGCCAAAAAAAACCTGAAAAAATATCTCGAAAAGCCAACCTGCAACGGTGATGTTGTCTGCAAGAATCACTGGGGAAGCTGCATCTCAGGTAACCTCTGGAATAAGGACTAACAATCCTTCCTGTCTATACCTTCCAAGAATCAGGCTCTTCTCCTTATCCTAGCCTGGAGGCCACCCCTTTGCTTTAAGAAAGCAATAGAGTTTGAGCAAAGGCCTATTATCATTTCAACTAACACAAATGTCTCTCAAAGTCAGCTCAGCCCCAAAGCCCAGGAATAATTCAGGGAAATGCAAGATGGGGATTGGGAGGGTAGCTCAGCTCACTGTTATAATTTTTCTCACTGATACAATTTTTGCAAAGGCAATTTCAGTATTGGTATTGGAGATGAACACCATTGAAGGTGGTGGAGACTGGAAAGGGAGTCTCAGGTGGTTGGTCATGTTTTCTTTCTTGATCTGCAGGCTGATTGCCTGAGCGTGTTGCCTTTGTGAAAATTATTGATCTGTCATTTATGTGTGCACTTTATGTATGTTAGACATCAAGGAAAAGCACCCCTCCACCTCTACTATCCTCCTCAGAGAGTTATTTTAGTATTCAGTGAATTAATAGAGATAACAAACTTAGAACAGTACCTGGCATCTAGGGGATTCCTAAGTCTTTTCTAGCAGTATTATAAAACCAAAGAAAAGCTTTCCTCCAGAAAGCTTTGTGGATTTACCTCTGCAATTGAGATGCCAATCATTCCCTTCTTATCTACACTTCTTGTGCTTTGAGATACTTTGTATTCACTCTTCCAAATTCCCCTCCCTGCCACCACCACCCCAGACCCAGCACTGGCTTTTGTTAAAGTAGACAGGCAGATATAAGCAGGGAAGGAGAGAGGGGACCCCTTACCCCAGAAATGTCAGGCAACCATCAGGTGATGGTTAGGAGGTTGTTAAACTGGCTCACTAAAATAATAATTGGCCTCAGCTGGCACCAGGGAAAGCTAGTCTAACCATAGGCAGAAAACACCTGAAGCTGGTGATTAGCAGCTTCCGGATAAGATCTCAGGAGTTGGATGAGCAGGCTCAAGCATGTGCATTAAGATGTGAAACGGTGGAGTTTAACTGGTTTATGACCTTCCTCTAGGAACCTCAACTTGTAAAGGGAAAATGCCTCAAGTGAACTTGAGCATAACTTCAGTAAGTACACTGTCCATGCGGTCCTTCCCAAGTGCAGGCAGGCCACAGTGCATGAGGATAGCCCACCTCAAGGGAAGAATCAAGTGGGGAGAAACAGAAACTGGGAACCGTGACAATGGATAAAACCCCAAGTCAAGGATCAAACAGGGCACTTGGATCTCTCAAGTCACCCACTCAGTCCTCTTCCAAGTGTACTTTGCTTCCTTTCCTTTCTGTGCTAAAACTTTTTAATAAACTTTTACTTCTGCTCTGAAACCTGTCTCTCACTACCTTATGCCCCTTGGCTGAATTTTTTCCTCAAGGAGGCAAGGATCAAGTTTGTTGCAGACCTCTCAGATTCACTGCTGATAACGCCTTCATTAAAGGTTGCAGGTCCTGTCCAGCAGGCCCCTCCACTTGGCTCTCTCTTTCCCCAAGTTCTGGTAACTGCCTCTTTGGGCCCAGGAGTAATAGTGGTGCCCTGCAGTTATCCCCAGGGATACTATACTACTATTCCTCGTGGTTTTCTTATGCCCACACCTTAATAAATCACTTCTTATTAAAATTTTCTCCAGTTTTCCCCATTTCAGTGTATTATTAACTTCTGGGACCCTGACTCATATCTACCCCCTTAGAAAATCTATGGAAAGCAGCCATGTAGGCTACAGGACCTCGATCAATCAGATCACTGTTGACTAGGGCAGACACAAGCAGCTGACCATGCTGAACCAGTCAGAATCACAGAAGCAGAGTGATTGAACCAGTGGAGAACTGCAGAACTATAAGATCATGCAGAGGTAGAGCCAAGGTTGGCGCCACGGCAGCCCAAAGGCACGAGCAAGCCGAAGCTACTGTAGAGCAGTCGAAAAAATTGGTCTGTGGGGAAAAAGGAACACATGCAAAGTATCATTCATTCATGTTTTAAATGCATTAATATACTCAAAAATGCGTTCTAACAATACACAATCAAATGTAAAATCATCTAATGTGGTTTTCCCAGTTATTAAACTGTATCTTTTTGGGGGGTGGGGGAGGAATGGAGTGTCACTCTTGTCACCCAGGCTGGAGTGCAATGGTGTGATCTCGGCTCACTGCAACCTCCACCTCATGGGTTTAAGCAATTCTCCTGCCTCAGCTTCCTGAGTAGCTGAGATTACAGGTGCACACCACCACACCCGGCTAATTTTTGTATTTTTAGTAGAAACAGGTTTTACCATGTTGGCCAAACTGGTCTTGAACTCCTGACCTCAGGTGATCCACCTGCCTCAGCCTCCCAAAGTGCTGGGATTACAGGCATGAGCCACCACACTCAGCCCAACTGTGTCTTTTTTTTCTGAGATGGAGTTTCACTCTTGTTGCCCAGGCTAGAGTGCAATGGCACAATCTCGGCTCACTGCAACTTCTGCCTCCCAGGTTCTAGCAATTCTCGTGCCTCAGCCTCCCGCATAGCTGGGATTACAGTCATGTGCCAACACGCCTGGCTAATAACTGTATCTTTTTTTAAGAGGCAGGATCTTACTCTGTAGCTCAGGCTGGGATGCTATCACAGCTCACTGCAGCCTTGAACTCTTAAGCTCAAGCCATCCTCCTGCCATAGCCTTCCAGTTGTTAGGACTACAGGTGCACATCACCATGTCTGGCTAATTTTTTAATTTTTCATTGACATGGAGGTCTCACTATGTTTCTCAAACTGGTCTAGAACTCCTGGCCTCAAGCGATCCTCCTCCCTTGGCCTCCACAAATTACTAGGATTACAGGCATGAACCACCATGCCTGGCCTTGAACTATATCTTTAAAGCCCCTGAAATGTTGTTCCTACAACAGTAGCATAAATGAGATTATGTCTAAAATTTAACTGTATGAAATGCAAGAATGCTATTCATTATGAAATCCTGTTAATATATATGTGTTGGGGTGGATAAGGTAAAGAATGATTGATGCTACTTAATAAATTGTGGTTATCCATCAGTAAATTTTGAAATCAATTTAAATTACTAATAAAATATAACAAAATAAAAAACATCAGGATTCATCATGCTTCTAAGAGTAAATATTGACTTGAAAAACATTTCAGTGATACATATACGGGGTCAAGTGTAAAATGTATTTCCACAGGGTCAAAAAAGTTTTTAAAATTCTGGTTAACTGTTCTTAAAATATGCAGTTCGGAAATTACTGATATACTATCAGTGTGGGAGTAACACAGGAAGAAAACGCAATAGAGTTATTATAAATAATCTTGCTAACATCTAGGGGAATCATGTATTTTGAGCCTTAATATATTCTTCCACGGATGGTCATCAAGCTACCATTTCATCATCATCCTTCTCACTTTTCTCTTTTTACAAACTGGAAAGGAGCATTGATAGCACCGTCATCATGTCCCCAGTGCTTGCAACCCCATATGCGCTAGATAAATGTTTGATACATTTCTGGAAAATGGTCTTTTCACAAAGCCATTGTATCTACATCAGAATCAATGACATGAATAATCTATTTAAAATTTCCATGTGTGCACTGCTATAATCAAACTTCATATAGTCACTGGAATACCCCATTGACAGTGGTTTTATATCAAAAATTTTTCAAAGACATTTTTAAAAATGAGCTATTACTACATTATTCTTTATATTATTTTTCATTGGCATTTTTATTTAGATGTAATAATGTTGATGATAATACAGGGTCAATAATAAACTTTACTAGCTGTAGTGAGTTAAATTGTGGCTCCCAAAAGATATGTCCACCCAAAACCTCAGAATCTGATCTTATTTGATTACAGGTCTTTGCAGATGTCATTAAGATAAGGGTCTTAAGACAGATCATCCTGGATTGAAATGGGACTTAAATCCAATGAGAAGTGTCCTTCCAAGAAAGAGCAAAGAAGAAACCGAGACAAAAAGAGAGAGCTATATGAAGACCAAGACAAAGGTTGGAGTTATAAAGTCCCAAAACACAGAATGGCAAGGGTTGCTGGGAGCCACTAGAATCCAGGAGAGAGGCATGAGACGGAATCTCCCTCAGAAGCTTCAGAGGGAACATGGCCCTGGCAAGATCTTGATTTTGAATTTGTGGCCTTCAGAACTTAGAAGAAATTTCTGTTGTTTAAGCCACCAACTTTGAGGTAATTTGTTAACAGCAGCTCTAGGAAACTAATATACCAGCTGAATAATTTACTGATGCTTTAAAGGTCAGACCAATTATAGATTTGGTTTTCCTGGCCCTGGCCTGACCTACATCTTTCACTTAGAGAATGCTGGTAAGAGTTTATTCTGAAGTGGTATTGGATTCCCATAGACAATTAAACATAAAAGGTCACATGGCAACTGCCTTTCACAGGACTGTAAACTAGACCATTGCTATGGTTTGAATGTTTGTGTGTCCTACAAATTTCACATTGGAATTGAATCCCCAGTGCAGTTGTATTAAGAGACTTTTAGGAGGTAATTAGGTTATGAAGACTTCGCCCTCATGAATAAAATTAATGCTCTTATAGAAGGGCTTGACAGCCTGTGCAATATAAGAGGACCCATCTCTACAAAAAATTTAAAAATTAGCCAGGCGTAGTGGTGCACACCTGTTGTCCCAGCTACTCTGGAGGCTGAAGTGGGAGGATCACTTGAGCCTGGGAGGTTGAGGATGCAGTGAATTGTGATTGTGCCACTGCACTCTAGCTTTGGTGACAGTAATACCCTGTCTGAAAATGAAATAAAGTAAATAAAAGAGCATAGCAAAGTCCATTTGGCCCTTTTTGCCTTTCCACCATGTGAGGACACCACAAGAAGCCCCCCATGAGGCACAGGCCTTCACCAAACTCAGTTGCTCGTTCATTGCTCTTGGACTTCCCAGCCTCTAGAACAGTAAGAAAGAAATTCTGTTGTTAATGTATTATTCAATCTAAGATGTTTGTTAGAGCAGCAAGAGCAGACTAAGACAGCCATTCCTTAGATTTTCTCTTACTCCTCAAAAGTCAAATATGTCCATGGTTAAAACCAAAGAAAATGGACTTTCATTCAAACTGAAAGCGGCAATAGCAGAGTGATCAGGAACGTGGGATGGAGTCAGACAGTTCTGGATTGAAATGCTGGCTCCAATCCTTGACTAAGGGAGTGAACTTGGACAAATTAGTGAAACTCTGACCCTCTCTTTGCTCACTTGTAAAACAAGAATTATTAAACTCCTTCAAATACTGCCAGACAATTTAATAAGGAAAACAACACCTTGACAAAGTCTTAGTGGTACCTCAGGAAACAGAAGTCAGCAATGGATATTTATAGTTTTGAGATCTGGGTTCAAGTAACCTTAAGAGTCTTTCAAAAAGGGAACTGACTGGAATTGGGCTAAGTTCATGATGTAAACTTAGCCCAGGATGGATGAAGGGAGGATCTTAAAGCAAATATCGAGTGAACTATGGCTTGATGAGAGTGAGCAATTTGCTTAGGGGGAGCAGATTGTTGTCTCAGATAAACCGATGAGCCATAATTTCCTGACACAAACAGAGAAGTTATTTGTAGGCTTACAGTCTTATCTATTCTAGGAAAAGTTTTCAGAACAAGTAACTTAAGTCATATTGACACAGGTGGTCTGAGTTCTAAGTCCAAATAGCGATGTCATGTTGATGGCAGTTGTCACAGTTCTCAAGAGAATGAGCTCTACTTCCTGTGGTTGTTGTCAGGAGTAAATGACATAATGGTTCTATAGTCTCCGCCACACAGCAGGGACTAAATAAGATATTATTATTATCCATTTTAAGTATTTTGAAAGACTAAACAAATGTAGTAGGAAATTTTGATCTCTCTCAAATTTTTATTGTTTTTCATAAGTAATAAGCAAAGTAAATGGCTTTCAGCTTTCCTGGAGTTTGGGAACTACTAAGTTAATAAGGTTATAGTAGAATTTGCACTTATTGAGAAAAAAAAGTGAGGGGACAAAAGAAAAAAACAACTGAGGGCTCTTTTTCTTTGCTATGATGCTAGTTGTTTGCATATTTGAATTCCCCCAAGGACTTGGCAGTAATTCGCTCTGCATAAGCTGCACATCTTCAGGAAGAAAATAGCTCTTTTAAATGCAGAGAGGTTTCATGAGATGGTGTATCATATGGAAATACAATACCTTCTGGAGACTCAGGAGTCTCTGTTCATTCAGTCGGCATATTCTCAGTTGAATCAGTAAAAATTTTTATAAGAGAAAGCTACCTTTCTTCAGTCTCTGAATATACAAAGCCCAGAGGAATTTCTTGAGTATTTGTACACTTGAGTGTTTGACTTCAGAATCTTCAGATGGCAGCTGAGACTTATTCTCAGGAATAGAAGGCAACATGGTCAGCTGCCTGTTTGACTCCAAAGGCAGTGCTCATTCAATGCCTCCACCCCCAGCTTTCTCCACTGAACCCTGCAGCAGCATTCTGAAGGCTGCAGGAGGGACCGCCCTGGTTTTGCCCTCTTCACTCCAGGGAATCTGAAATTCCTTCACCCGATTTTCCCATCTCTAAAAGATAGACAAAAAGTGCATGCACTCTTCATGTTTTGATATGTCGTTAAAATAAATAAAATAATCCAAACTATTTAGAAGAAAATTATTAACAAATAATAATTGTGTATATTTATGGGGTACAATGTGATTTTTGATACACTGAGGGATGATAAAATCAAGCTAATTAACGTATCCAGCACCTCACCTACTTATCTTTTTTTTCTAGTGAGAACATTTAAAATCTACTCTTAGCAATTTTGAAATATACAGTAAGTTATTATTAACTATGGTCACCATGCTGTGCACTAAAATTTATTCTTCCTGTCTAACTCAAACTTTGCACCCTTTGACCAACATCTCCCCTTTCCCCATTCCCACCCTGCGCTCCCATCCTTGAGTAACCATCATTCTATTCTGTCCTTCTGTAGGTTCCACTTTTGGATTCCACATGTAAGTGAAATCATGGAGTATTTGTCTCTTTGTGCTTGGCTTATTTCACTTAACATAATGTCCTCCAGGTTTATCTATGACGTCGCAAATAACAGAATTTCTTTTTCTTTTTATTTATTTTAATTATTATACTTTAAGTTCTATACATGTGCCATTGTGGCTTGCTGCATCCATTATCCTGTTATCTACATTAGGTATTTCTCCTAATGCTATACCTTCTTTATCCCCACACCTCTTGCTATCCCTCCCCTACCCCCCTACTCCCCGACAGGCCCTGGTGTGTGATGTTCCCCTCCCTGTGTCCATGTGTTCTCGTTGTTCAACACCCACTTATGAGTGAGAACATGCAGTGTTTGGTTTTCTGTTCTTGTGTCAGTTTGCTGAGAATGATGGTTTCCAGCTTTATCCATGTCCCTGCAAAGGACATAAACTCATCCTTTTTTATGGCTGCATAGTATTCCATGGTGTATATGTGCCACATTTTCTTTATCCAGTCTATCACTGATGGGCATTTGGGTTGGTCCCAAGTCCTTGCTACTGTGAACAGTGCCACAATATGTGGCACATGCACAAACATATATGTGCATGTGTCTTTATAATAGAATGATTTATAATCCTTTGGGTATATACCCAGTAATGGGATTGCTGGGTCAAATGGTATTTCTATTGCTAGATCTAGGAATCACCACACTATCTTCCATAATGGTTGAACTAATTTACACTCTCACCAACAGTGTAAAAGCCTTCCTATTTCTCCACATCCTCTCCAGCACCTGTTGTCTCCTGATTTTTTTAATGATCACCATTCTAACAGGTGTGAGATGGTATCTCAATGTGGTTTTAATTTGCATTTCTCTAATGACTAGTGATGATGAGCTTTTTGTCATATATTTGTTGGCTACATAAACGTCTTCTTTTGAGAAGTGCCTGTTCAAATCCTTCACCCACTTTTTGATGGGGTTGTTTTTTTTCTTGTAAATTTGTTTAAGCTCATTGTAGATTTTGGATATTAGCCTTTGTCAGATGGGTAGATTGTAAAAATTTTTTCTCATTCTTTTGGTTGCCAGTTCACTCTAATGATAGTTTATTTTGCTGTGCAGAAGCTCTTAAGTTTAATTAGATCCCATTTGTCTATTTTGGCTTTTGTTGCCATTGCTTTTGGTGTTTTAGTCATGAAGTCCTTGCCCATGCCTATCCTGAATGGTATTGCCTAGGTTTTCTTCTAGGGTTTTTATGGTGTTAGGTCTTATGTTTAAAACTTTAATCCATCTGGAGTTAATTTTTGTATAAGGTGTAAGGAAAGGATCCAGTTTCAGCTTTCTGCACATGGCTAGCCAGTTTTCCCAACACCATTTATTAAATAGGGAATGCTTTCTCCATTGCTTGTTTTTGTCAGAGGGTTGTAGAATTTCTTTCTTTTTAAAGGGTGTCTAGTATTCCACTGTGTAAGCAATTCTTCATAATTCCAAGATATCATTACTATGTGATAATAAAGGCAAGTGTATAAAGTAAAGGAGACTGTAGTGGGTCAAACTTACAAGAAAAATGCTGATCTAAATGTCTATGTAATACATAGACTGTGTTTTTAAAAATGCAACAGCATATAATTTCCAAACCTGCTATGGTCTTGGGAACCAAGCAGTATAACACTTGGCTAATGACTAGATAAGATGATGTATAACAGACATTTATGTATATGCTTAATTAATCTGAACATTTACCCTACACGGTTATTGGTGTTATTAATTTGTTCAATTCGTTAAAAGAGTTTCCTAAGCAAATGTGATTTTATTTCAGCACCTATTCTGAATCCCAAATATTTTTATATTCTGGCTTGATAACTGAGTGACTAAGAGGTTTCAGGGCCTTACTACTTGGCTTTGTATCCAGGCTTACCATTTTCTGGCTATGTTTACTTAGCCAGATTACATAACCTCTCTGTTACTCAATTTCCTCAATGATAAAATAAAAATAATAATCATCGTCACCTCATAGGGTAGTTAGGAGGACTGAATGTGTTAATTCTAATTAAGTAAAGAACAAAATGCATAGTATGTTACTTCTTATTTATTTTCTTGAAATTACCTGTAGGAATTTTACCATGTGACGTTTACAGTGACATTGCCCTATGGGAATAATACTATGTGAGAGAATTCTACAGTGGTTTTTGATATAGTTTGGATGTTGTCCCTGTCCAAATCGCATGTGGAAATGTAATCCCCAATGTTAAAGGTAGGGCCTGGTGGGAGGTGTTTGGATCATGGGGCAGCTTTCCCCCTTGGTACTGTGCTCACCACAGTGTGTTCTTGTGAGATCTTGTTGTTTAAAATTGTGTGTCACTCCCACAACTTTTGCTCCTGCTCCTGCCACGTGAGATGCCTCACTCCCCCTTTACCTTCTGCCACAATTGGAAGCTTCCTGAGGCCTGCCCAGAAGCAGAAACCACTATGCTTCCCGTATAACCTGCAGAATCATGAGTCAATTAACCCCCTTTTTTTATAAATTACTCAGTCTCAGGTATTTTTTTATAGCAGTGAATGGACTAACACATTTTATTTCAAATTTATATCCTGTATAGCCTTGCATTATGAAAAGAGCACAGAACGGGAAGTTAGGACATCCTGCTTTAAGGTCTAGCACAGCCATCAACTATGTGATCTTGGGTGAGTCACTTCACCTCTCTGAACCTGTTTCCTCAAGAAAAATAAGGAGAGTAGGCTGTCTGCATGATCTCAAGACAACACAATGTGCTGGAATGAGTCTTACAGCAAGAGTTCAAAGTTCAAATTCTAATTCTAGAACTCGTTGAGTGTAAAATTCACAGCAAGTCACATAACCTCTTGGAACCCCAGTTTCTACATCTAGAAAAAGGGGCAGAATAGTATCAGAAATGCTTCACTCTCAGGACTGTGGGGAGCATAAAATTAAATAATGAGAAAAGGTCAACTATAAAGCACTAAGGAAAGGTAAGGAAATATTATTAAAATCTCATTTAGTTTAATATTTCTGCTAAATCTTTTTATTTTCCTGTAATCTTTTCCAAGTATTTGTTCTTCTGCAGGTAGAATTCTGTGGGTTGAAACCAGACTATAAAAAATCTGTTTGTTTTTTTTTTCTGGCACTCAGACTATCTGCCATAAAGAATGTTTTCCCTTAGTTAAGGTAACAGCTATAAATGTTCAGTTTGCCCCTGAGTCATTATCTGAGTCATGAGTCTGTATGAGTCAAGAAATCTAAGAAATATAGAAATTATCTATTTGTCTCCTTTCTTTTCTTTGTATAAATATCTCTTAAGATGTAACCTAAGAAATAACTTGCCTCTGTCTTGGGTTTCTTCATATTTTGAAGAGACTGTTGTAGAGGAATCGAGTACTGGGATATTATCTACAAGCATCTCTGCATATAACCTCTACACACACACACACACACACACACACACACACACACACACACACAATCACACAACCTCATCCTACAACCTCTACACACACACACACACACACACACACACACTCAACACAACCTTATGCCTCAAGACAGATAGGGACTTTCTTGCCACTAGATCCCTATTAGTGCTATCCCCTCCACCTGAAATTCCCATTCCTCTAATTTCTACCTTTTCGATTATACCTAGAATTCAGGGTTTTGTTATAATCTTAAATTTTCAGTGAGATGGATTGAGTGGTCCTTCGCCCTGTGAATAATCTTTAAGGCCAATATTCCTTTTTTTGCAGATGGTGAATCTGACAGAGGAAGAATTAAATGACTTGTTCAAGGTCACCTTTAAGAAATTTGCAGAAAGTTTAACTTACGTATATTTTCCCCTGGTACCCCAGGTATATCTTTTCAAATCATCCTAGTCTGAACCAATTTACAACCCCCTCCTTACCCATCAGGTTCTCTTGTAACACGTATATACATGTTGCCTTGCACTGTAGTTCCTTGTGAATAGATACCTCCCTCCCCAGGGAGTAGGTCCCACAGAAGAGTAACTATCTTATTCTCCAAATGCCTTAGAGCTTTTAGCACTGAGTATGTACCCAGGTATCACAAATTTTGTATTTGTCGAATTGAAGTGGAACATTTCAAGGATATTTTTCTGTTGCCTTTCTATGAATGAGCTCAGCTTTGTATGACTCCACTTGGATTCTCACCTAAGGAAGATCATCTGGAAACACCAAAAGCACCAGTGTAGATGCAAGAGATGGTGAAGACCTAAGGCCTACCGCTGCCTTCTGCCAGCCCTGCAGTTCTGAAAGAATGAGGGCCCGTGGGCAATTGGGAGTGACATGTCCTTGACACATTGAGTTAGCTGTGGCCTGAAGGCCCAAAGTGATTTGAAGCATGATTTTAATGACTGTCATTATTTCTGTCATTACTACCGGCCAGTAAAAACCATCATCAGCTTGATGTGATTATCCCTCGGTTGTGCAGTGCCTCTGCACTCCAGCAAGCAACAGAGCATATGGTCTTTGCCAATCACATTATTCATCAATGGAGGATAAAATTCACAGTAGCTCCCAGCTTGTCACAGTGGGGAATGGCTTTGGGCAAGTCACAGCTTCAACTCAGCTTGCATCTTTCAAAGATGTGAGCTCTTTTTCACAATGCCCTTCATAAAAGTGAAAATGAAACACATGCTGAATGGGATTTTTAGAACAATGAAAATCCTATAATTAGGAAGCAATAGGAAAAATTATATTATCCCTAAGAGCAAACCATAGTAACAAGTTAGTGCAATTACTAATCCAGCTTTTTCAGAGATAGAAGCAAATTGTGCAATTAAATCCTTAGTCTACATTTTTTCAGGGGCCTAATGAAAGGAAAACAAATGACCTGGATCCCCTTCTTCCACCCTTGCCTCTGCTAAGCCATCAGAGGACAAGTTTCCCACCTCCCTCTCTCTAATTTCATCTGAAAACTAAAACAGGCCTCCAGCTGTAAAATGGCTTATGGATTATGCTCTATAACTGTGCACCTGGAATAGAAGGCGTCATTCTTTACGAAGGTTGCCGAGAATTTTGTATCACAGCTTCCTATTTATTCGTTAGCCTGCATATCCCACTTAACAGAAGATTCACCATGCACTGACTTGTATGTGACTCTCAGTGTGCACACAATGCACTGACTGTGACCTGTCTCCAGATGAGCACAGTACCAGTCTAACATATCACTTTACCTGTGGCTCTTTCCCATACACACCCAATCCACTACAGACACATGATCTACCCACGATCTCCCAAACACGGTCTTCACTGTCTGGTCACTGCTCCTTTACACGTGGCATTCACTCTGCTTGCAGAGGCATTTTAGCATGGATATCTAATGAAGGAATTACTCCCAGGCATGCACATAGCAGAGCACTGGTCTGACACCCTGATTGACAGTTCACTACTGCAAAAAGGACAGATGAGAAGGCAGCCCAGCTCTTTGATCCTAAGGAAAAAACACAGAACCTCACTTATCTATATGTATTTATAAACTTTAGTATCCAACAGCATCAAGCCAAAATAGTTCCTGTTTTGGACACACATTATTAGAAATTAACAATGACATTTAGTAAATGATTGACCCATTCCGAACACAGAATAGCTACCTCTGAGTGAGCATTTTGATCAATCTAACTCACACGTTTCTGGTTCAACAAAGTTACTAGATAAGAAGACCCAAAAGAGTTTGTAAATGGGATACAAATTTATGAACAGTTAATTTATATGCAAATACGACAAATTAACCTGTATTTCACTAATGTGCCACCAATCACGAGAGACGCCATCATTTAATCTCTCATGAAGAAGTGAAAAAACCCAATGAAACCATGACTTCATGCTTCCTTATTAGAAATTTTCATTTTTTATTATGCTGAATTTATATAAATACATATTTATTTAAACAACACAGGACCATAATATGAACATCTATGCCCAAGTTTCTGCATGCCCGGCAACCACTGCCACTCTGATAATGGTGACTGACACCATCAAGTGTAAGATGCATCCTGATTTAAGTTGTTCAGCTGTGACACAATGGGCACCTCAGCACTGATGAAATATGGTACCCGCCTGTCTCACGTGAGTTTCTCATGCAACTAGCAGCCTCTCCTCACCTGACACCAGCTCTAGTCCCCAGTAATGAAACTGATCCTGTCTGTCCTAGGAGTCTTCTCTTCCTTGGTTTCCCACTTCCCTCACTGGGCTACTCAGTAACCAGTTAGTTGTTAAGGCTCGAGCCTTTTTTGTTTATTTTTTATTTTTTCCAAAGCTCCTCAACGATTGCAATTGTCACTGTTTCTACTATTATTGCCCTTGGCTTATTTATTATTTTTTTAAAGTTTCTTTTGTTTTTAAACAGGAAGGCTGGGTACTCATGCCTGTAATCCCAGTATTTTGGGAGGCGCAGGTGGGTGGATCACTTGAGGTCAGGAGTTCGAGACCAGCCTGGCCAACATGGTGAAACCCTGTCTCTACTAAAAATATAAAAATTAGCCAGGCATGGGGGCACATGCCTGTAATCCCAGCTACTAGTGGGGCTGAGGCAGGAGAATTGCTTGAATCTGGGAAGTAGAGGTTGCAGTGAACCAAGATCGCAACACTGCACTCCAGCCTGGGTAACAGAGCAAGACCCTGTCCAAAAAAAACAAAAAACAAAAAATCTCAAGGCTGGGCATGGTGGCTCACACCTGTGATCCAGCACTTTGAGAGGTCAAGGTGGGTGGATCATCTGAGGTCAGGAATTGGAGACCAGCCTGGCCAACATGGTGACACCCTGTCTCTACTAAAAATACAAAAACCAGCTGTGCATGGTGGCACATACCTGTAATCCAAGCTACTTGGGAAGCTGAGGGAGAAGAATCATTTGAACCTGGGAGGTAGAGGTTGCAGTGAGCCGAGATTGCACCACTGCATTCCAGCCTAGGCGCAACAGAGTGAGGCTCCATCTAAAAAAAAAAAAAATCAAGAGAATCTTCCCTGTATCAATTAAAAACAGTAACTGCCCCTCTTCTCACTCAGGAGGACTTTATGTATTTAGAAAATAAAAAGATGTTATTATTTTAATACCTTTATAATTTTAGTACCATGCACATAACATGAAATTTACCATTTTAATCATTTTTATTACAACAAAATATTTTTAATTTTTCTGCTATTGTCATATATTTTACCTCCGTGCATGTTATAAACACCATGATACGTTGTTATTATTCCCCTCCAGCCCCACTGAGGCTTTTAGAGGTCTGCAATGAGTTAGGGTAGGAAAAAAACAGTGATCCAGTGTGCTAGTTCAAAGACTGCCTCTCCTTGGCTTACAGGAAGCCTCCTAAACCCACCTTTTCTATCAGCCTACATTTTCCCCCCAGTCTTTTAAAATTCTATTACAGATATACAGCAAGATCAAAGGGAACACCTTGTCCCTGGGGCTTTAGCTACTGACTGGAAGAGAAGCATAGAAATGGCTTTAACCCTTTCCTGTGGACATCACTAAGGTTATCCAATCATCTCATGACCACTTGGCCAGAGGGGGTGAGATCACCCCACCATATCCTCTACATGCACAGACACACACGCCTTTCAGGCTTACTGTTACCTTATTATTTACTTTGTTTCACCTTTGAAGAAGCTGTTAATATTCATGCTAACCTGATTTCACCTGTATAAAAATGTTGAGGGACATGTGGGCATTCTGTGATTTGTCCTGATTCTAAATATCCCCGAGGGTGGTCCTGACCCACATAAAAACAAGTCTGCTTCAGAGCCAGCTTCAAAGCCTCCCTTCCTGACCCCCAAACCTCAGGTGATTGCACTCTTCTCTGGCCAGTGATGGTTCTTAGAGTCTGTTCTTCCTATTTGATATTTATATGCAATGGTGTGCTGGTAAATGTTTAGCACCTGGCTCTGGGGGCGGCCATGGGGGAGTCTGGGTTTGGCAAGTTTGTAGATTCAATTTCTGTGGTGTAAACACTCCCACCATGGCTATTTCAAGCCACCAGCATGATGTCACTGACCACAGTTGGGAAGGGACGCACAGTGACAAACTGTTATGTAGTATTTCCACCACACAGATATAATAGACAGAAATAACTTCAAGATCTGAGATAACAGTGAAAGGTAGTAAAACAACTAGAAAGTGATGAGGTTTGACTATTTATTACCTTTGTTAATAGTATACTTTATTTAATTATAACTTTATATAATTTAATTTCTAGTAATGGCTGTGTTTAATAACCAGCTCACAAAACTGGAAAACTTAGCAACTGGCCTTTGCAAGCCAGTATGAGAACTCCAGCCCATAACAGTAATAAAGTATATGCTATCTTGTATCATTATTTTAAATCTTGAAAGTCCCCAACTAAATTACACACTTCAGACTATGAAGTTATGTCTTAAATACTTCTTTTCACTTACCATGCTGCTAAACACAAATAGATAATTAACTTTTTTTTTTTAATGGAATCTTGCTCTGTTGCCCAGGCTAGAGTGCAGTGGTATGATCTTGGCCCACCACAAGCTATGCCCCCCAGTTTCAAGCAATCCTCCTGCCTCAGCCCACTTGTAGCTGGGATTATAGGCACATGCCACCATGCTCAGCTAATTGTTGCATTTTTAGTAGAGACAGGGTTTCACCATGTTGGCCGGGCTGGTCTTGAACTCCTGACCTCAGGTGATCCACCTGCCTCGGCCTCCCAAATTGCTGGGATTACAAGCATGAGCCACTGCACCTGGCCAGTAATTAACTTCTAACATTCATAAGGTTTACTCATTGTAAATGTTTTTGAGAGTCCATTAAAATTCACCAACAACAAAATTTAGACTGGGCCCCAAATCTGACCCTTCCTGAATCATATCTTTAACCTAGAAACTTTATGCACTAAAAAAAAAATTCGAGGGGTGAGATGGCTCACCCCTTTAATTCCAGCACTTGGGAGGCTGAGGTTGGTGGATTACTTGAGGCTAGGAGTTTGTGAACAGCCTGGGCAACATGGCAAAACCCTGTCTCTACTAAAAATGAATGAAAAAAATAAGATACATTACTGACAGTGTAATTGAATCATTTCTGCTACCAACTATGAGAATGTCTACCATTAACAACATCAGTGACCAACTTTGCTATCAACGCTGTTTGGAACACATCAACTTTCAACCCCGACAAGCAAGCAAGCCAACTCCTATGATTGCCAAAGACTCTAAAAGAGAGAGAATTCTTGGAGGTGGGAGCTCCCTAGTGGGTAAACAAACTGAGAAACTTAATTAACTAAACTTGCAAGAATAATCAATCTCTTTACAATTTACAGTTAAAAAGAACTGGCATGTAACCCAAAATGTCAACTTATTACCAAGGAGATACTATCATTATCCCCATTGATGGAATAGCTTCCCAGTTAACAATGATATTGGTATTTATTAACCAGGATTCTTCCTTCCCAGAAACAAGGAATCAGATTAGCAATGAGAAGGGTCTTTGGTGAATATCAAGCCAGAACATTGAGAATTTAAAGGTCTTGAAAGACATATCCTCCAGATATGAACAATCCAAACTGTCTCTCTTCCACAACAGAGTGTATCTATTTGGTACAAAAGAAATGGCAAAAACAGCAATTTCTTTCGCATCAAGCTAATATTTAATCCCCAGACTATTAATATCTGCCAAAGTGTGTCTGCCATCTATGAAAAGTACTGGTAAAGTCTGTGAAGATTCCTACTGTATGTCAAGCAAAGGCACTATTATCTCATGCCAGAGAAATTACAAGTAAATACCAGTAGTAGTAACTAGTATTAGCATAGTGTAGTGTATTAGTATATAATATTTAGTATTAGTATAGTGTAGTGTATTAGTATATAGTATTTAGTATTAGTATAGTGTATTAGCATATAGTATTTAGTATTAGTATAGTATAGTGTAGCTTTGTACACTACAGCTCCATGGTAGAGATAGCTTACTGAGAATATGCCCCGGTTCAAGGTTGGCAAATATATAGCACATATGCTGCCCCCATCCCTTCCCATACCTTTGGGAGGCATCACTAATTGATCACTACACACTTCCTTCATGGAGACTTACAGCTCTTCCCAACACTATATGCAGCACTACCAATCCTGACACTGAGCTCCAGAGTAAGAATTAGGAAGCAAGTCATGTGCAGGCTTCCCACAGGGAGGTTCAGGACTACATGGAACTAAGTGCATTATTTCAAGTTCATTTTGATAGTGTGCTCTTAGAGAGTTAATGTTGTTGCCTGTTGCTCTTTACTGTAAACCCCTAGGTCCTGACTACCAAGGGGTTATCAAGGGCTCTATGTTGGCTTTGTTTTTTCCCCCCTCCAGTGTTAAAACATGGAGATGCCTACATCTTACTTACACAGAACGAATTGTTCACCATCATTTTGTCAGTGAATGCATGTTTTAGAAGTCAGTTACGGCTGTGCGCGGTGGCTCACGGCTATAATCCCAGCACTTTGGGAGGCCGAGGCGGGTGGATCACAAGGTCAAGAGATCAAGACCATCCTGGTCAATATGGTGAAACCCCATCTCTATTAAAACTACAAAAATTAGCTGGGCATGGTGGCACGGCCTGTAATCCCAGCTACTCGGGAGGCTGAGGTAGGAGAATTGCTTGAACCCAGGAGGCGGAGGTTGTCGTGAGCCAAGATCGCACCACTGCACTCCAGCCTGGGTAACAAGAGCGAAACTCCGTCTCAAAAAAAAAAAAGTCAGTTACATATTTAAGCTTTCTTGGCTCTTTGCCACTTCCACTAGAGGGCGCCACTGAAAAGGAAAGGAGGTAAAACTAAAGGGAAGCCATTTTCCTCCTCAGTGCCTTCATGCTGCCTCTCCTCAGCTTTACCATCGAGGGGAGGAAGTCCTCACCCAGTCTGCACTGACTCTGGTGTACCATGGATGTAGCCACTCCACACAAACAGAAACATCTCTTTACCTTGCTATACTTGTCCTCCTCTGAACCCAAACACCCTTCATTCATCTCAATCACTTTCCCATGGACTTGTCTTCCTCCTTCCGTTAGACCCAGAGCTCCACAGGGCAAAGCTGGTCTTTGTGTCCCCATGTCACTGTGGTGTCTGGCACAGAGTAGGTCTTCTACACACAGTTGTGTGTTACAGACCTCATATGCAGAAAAGTCACAGGCCTTTTATTTGGGGTGACAGAAATGGAAACCACACCACCTCATTAAGTTGCAGCAAATTTTCCACAACTTTATAAGCATGTGCTTGGGCCCTGCTCTCTAATTCTTCAAACCAGGAAATAACTCCCATATAGGCACTAGTTTTCTGCTCTTCTATACAATGGAATTAAGATTCTTAACTCCTCATCTATAAGGTTTGATATAGAAGGAAACTGCTATCATTTGGCCTGACGTTGTAGCAGTTTTCCTTGAAGATCTCACAAGAGAGCTTTGGGGACAACCCTCTCATCAAAGTGATTTCTAGCTGCGACCCTTCTCCCACCTTGAAATCCTTAAAGTTCACTCCCCCACCCCCGTTGACTTTAATTATGTTCTTCCAATAGCCTTGTAAAATTGAGCAAGTTCCTGAGAGCATTTTGAAAGGCCCTGTGAGCTCCCTGGTCAGCATTTTCAATCCCTAATTATAAATCTGTCTGATGGCTTTCACTTAATACTTCTAAGGTGGATCTGAGGGTAATTGATGGTTTTGAAACTAACTCTTCAATAGCAGCCATCAATGTATCAAGGCGTAATTTCTTTTATGATCTCAGAGAAGTTCCTACAAGTGACGAGGAAACTTATGTTATCATCCATCCTAGGAAAACAGAGAGATTTTATTAGAGTGTAGTGAAATATTTATAAGAACATTAGAGCTTGTGGGACTCAAGAACTGACTTCACCTCAAACTTCCATTTGCATACCTGCTTCCAGGGAAGTCTATTATGGGATGGCCTGGATATGTCACTTTAAAAATCCTGCCTTTAATGAACAAATGAGAAAAGGTGAGTAGTTTTCTCCAGAAAGAACATTTCTCTCACCCACTGCCTTCCCAGAAAGATAAAAATATGCTCAAAATATAGCATAGAAATAAAGGAGCTATTTTGAAACAGAGACCAAAACATTTTAACTCAAGAAAGAAGCATCAGTGATGATGGAGGATTTCTTTAACAAAAAGAAGAGGCTTTACTTTTTGTTCACAAAGCAACTCTGTTTCTCAGTCTTTAGCAGTGCCTTTCTGTTTTACTAACTCTTATTCTAATTGTTGGCTTCTCTGTCTTCTCCTTGACCTCCCTTAACATTTCCATGTTACTTTTTTGGTACTCATTGTCCTTCTGACAAGCCATGTCAGTCCCTTCCACACTGCCTCTTCCATCCAATGTATACTACAGTACCATCATTAGCTCATTACAGATGCTTTGTTTATTCATTCATTCAACAAACATGTATTATGGGGCTACCATTGGCCAGATGTGATGAATATGAACACAGAAAGCAATCTACTCTCAAGGAACTTGCAGTTTAATGAGAACTGGACTGTTTAGAAACCATCTGGCAACATTACAAACTATATTATATTTTCGAACTATATTCAAATTATCAGGGATTGTCCTCACTCCTCCCAGCTTGAGATTCTGATTGGCTGACACATTTGCAACACTGACCTAGTGGACAAGTTGTAACTATGATTCCTTGGCCTGAATTTAGAGGCCTTTAGTACAACAATAGTGCTGAGAGAGAAAGCTGAGGGAAGACTTCAGCAAAGAACAGATATAAATTCATAGAAAGACAGCCTTGCTTTCCTCTAGTACAGCAGTTCTAGGCTAAGACTATGTAATTGGGAATTAGACTTTTCTGGCAGCAAAGCTATATCAACCCTTCACAGGTTTACCTGAAATAATTCACATTCCTTTCCTTAACATTCTTCCTGGCCAAACTATCCAGGCCTAGCATAAACCTCAGAACCCACAGTGAGAGTCTGATAGTCACCTTCTTGCTCTGACATACTGTAGGAAGAAACCAATGTTTTTGTTTTGTTTTGTTTTGTTTTTATGAAGTAAATGATCCTTAATTCCAAAAAACACACTTGCTTTGTGTACCTCAAGAGGTGTCAATTCAGACAGAAGCCTACCTCCAAAGTACAGAGCAGAAAAAAGCATTCCCAAAAAAATCACTCTAGATTTTACCTCTCCCTCAAGCCCATGTTTGAAGTCAGCATCTGTGTAATGCTAATGATTGGTAAATCAAAAGGCATTTATTTAATGGAGCTGCTTCAGTATCCAGCAGTAAGTTGCCTTCTGCCATATGGCTTTGGGCATGAAGTGATTAAACTAGAATGTCTGGAGCCTCTGTTGCTGGCTATTTAATGGTGTTATGCATCATGAGCTCGAGATGGCTGCGAATCTGTTTTCAGTTTGCATTCCCAGCAAAAAAGGACTCCTGGCCCAGAGGGATTTAAATCCTCCTCCACTGATCACCGGGGCATACAGAATCACACTGATCCTGCATAGAGTCAGTAGCTAGAGACAACCCAGTCCTAACTCAGGATAGAGACAGGGACCTTCATTAGGCAGCCATTCCCAGAGTTGAAAAACAAAGAAAATGATAATCTGTAATGACTAAGAAAGCAAGAAGAAGGGAAGGAAGACACAGCACAGAGCCCTTGAGATGAGGACAATTAGGGGCACAGTAAATAGGCTGCAGGCTGGACCTTCTCAAACACTATTCCATTGGCTGGAATGGGTAGAATCGCTACCCGGCATTGTTAGCTTCATCTCTGCCAGGCACTCTGGCTGGGCACTTTAACACATGTCACACATGCTGGGTGTGGTGGCTCATGCCTGTACTCCCTGCACTTTGGGAGGTTGAGGCGGGAGGATCACTTGAGCCCAGGAGTTTGAGACCAGCCTGGGCAACATAGTGAGAACCTGTCTCTACAAAAAAATAAAAACCAAAAATTAGCATCGTGGTATATACCGTAGTTCCAGCTACTTAAGAGGCTGAGGTGGGAGGATTGCTTGAGCCTGGGAGGTTGAGGCTATAGTGGGCTGAGATCGCACCACTGCACTCCAGCCTGGGTGACAGAGCAAGATCTTATCTCAAAAACAAAACAACACAAAACAAAACAAAAATACCTCTCATCTCTTTTAATATTCACAACAGCCTCTATCAAATAGGTACTATTATTGTCCCATTTTACTGATGACAAAACAGAGGCTCAGAGGACTTGAGCAAGTTGACCCCTTGGTCACAGCTAGTTAGTAATGGAGCTGAAATTCAAATTCAAGTCTGCTGCACTGCAGGTCCCAAATTCTCTAACTACAGTCCTAGTTCAGCATTACCACCAGTTCCTTAGGTAAGAAACACTGATGGTGAATACCACCATCAGGGGAATTTTCAGTTCCTTGTTTCTAAATATGATTAGTAAACTATGTGTGATCCTCATTGCAATGGGTAGACTTAGTCATTTTCAACAAATCTTTTTGTTGGGCTTCATAAAATCCAAAGTTAAGAGACCATTTCAAGTGCTGTTATATACAGAAGCCTGATCCAGCAAACCATGCCTATTACCTACATCATCCCAGAACCTAGAAAGGGCAAAAGTAGATAAGTATCTCCTGTTCAGAATTCTGCCTCAATATGGTTCATGCCATCTTATGTGCTATCCGTTACAGTATTATGTTATTGGAAATACAGACCAGTTCCTGTCCCCAAGAATCTTGCCTTTCTACTGGGGAGACTGGAAACAAAGTGGTCAGTAATACTCCAAAGTAGAAGCAATTTAATTCCTCTGTGGGATCAAAGTACGCTAGACATGCCAAGAATCAAAAGAGTTCAAAAGAAAGCCTTGGCTACTTTGTTGTGTGCAAGACCAACTACCAGATTCAAATCAGAAAAGAAAATCTTGTTCATCTATTCAACTCAGCATGAGTAAATCACTTAAAATTATAATTGCTCTGGAACTTTGGGTGCCTATGGGCAAAAAGTCCTACAGAGAATTTAATAAAACTGTAGGCATTGTATCAATCAATCCCTTTGGAAATTTTTAGCATAACTCAGGAGTTAGAAACTTCCTTCTTGCAAAAGACAGAGGCACTGTCTTACCCTCAGCCAACAGCCTCTTTCCTGATGGGTCCTGCTTCATTAACTTTTAACTGGTGCTTTTACTATTCAGTTTGTACTTTTAAACTTTTAAAGCTTTTATCAGATGTCCTTTGAAACCAAAAGCATACCGTTAAAACACACACATTTCCAATGTGACCAGATTTAAAAAAAAAAAAAAAAAAAGCCCTGTTCACAAAGACCTTGAGAGGACAAAGAATGTATTTAATGATAGCAACTAGCATGGCGCCAGTAATGAATGGTTCTGTTCTGCCAGTAATACCCAAAACTAAGGCAATGATTTTTTGTAAGCCTTGTTTTGCTTTAGAAACTTACAGTAATACACTTTCCCATATATTATCTTATTTTGTCCTTCTGACAACCATAGCACCAAGCAGAGTCAGTTTTATTATCCCCATTTTAAAATAAGGAAACTATGGTTCAGAGCATTTAAATAACAGAAGCAGGCTTACAGAAGCAGTAAGCAACAGAGTCAGCGCCAGGATTCCAGCTCCCTGGTTTCCAGCCCATTGCCATTTCGACTCAGCTATTTATATCAAACAATATAACTTCTATTCTTATGGGATCTCGGCAAAAGGTTGCAAGTCCTGTTTGTCTTTGGATCCCTGGCACCTGACTTGGGACAAGTAAGAGTTTATGGTGGACCAGAAATAAAGACACTTTGTTCTAGTGTCTGTGCTTTTCACAGTCACTGTTACCAGTTAGCTGGGTTGGGCTAACACTAAGAAGGCCAAAGTTTCAGGTTTTAAATATGCATGGGACAGTAAGTTTTCTGGTATTCCATGGCCACATGATCTTGCTAACCTATCCCCAAAGGGACCTGGCAAGTCAATGGATAGATTGGTTAATGCACTCCCCTAATCCATCCTCCATAATTGAAATCAGGAAGTCACTCCTACAACTGACTTCTCAGGAAATGTCCTTGCCTGTAGTCTCTCCCAGGAGGATTCTGACACAGGGCATTGTACAGCGGTAGCCACACTCTATCCCCAATGGTTCTCCTCTCTGTATCTCAGAAGAATGTGTATATGTACATTAATGCATTTAATTTCAAGACATTTCTAGATTCCCTAAGCCTGACTTCAGATTCACTAGGGACCCATGGGCCACAGGGCAAGAAATCTTGTTTAAACAATGAGTGTATCTCAGAGAGCTACGGTATCATATTCATCTCTGAAGCTCGGCATTTAGTATGGGGCCTGAAACATAGAGGGTGTTATATACATCTTGGTAGAATGATTGAGTGAATGGATCAATGAGTGAATAAGTAGATTAGTAAAAGAAATACAACTTGAAGTTTATGTCCGACTGACAGCACATTGGGAGCATCCTCTTTCTCCTTCTTATGAAATACTGTATTAATGTAAGCTGGGTAGTTATGTCGGGAAGGAATGCCTTTACCCAGGTGATGTTTAATATATCCATCAACATAATTGATGGGCACACCGTCACATCTACATCCAGAGCTAGATGGCCGTTGTATCACCAGTTACTTACAAAAAAGAACTAATAAGACCTTGGAATGTCATAGCCTAGAAGAGCAGCTCTACTTTTCTAGTAGATGTAGAAATGAAAAGCAACTATGTTTTCTACCTGAAATTTATGTAATGATTATTTTGAACTGTAAGCTACTTTTTCCTAATATATAACTTGAAGGCAAGGTTATGTGAGTTTGTACCTGCCCCCCTTGCCCGCTGCCAATCTACGTGTGATACAGGTAGAGATATTTTAATTAAGCTTGTCTTGCGGACCTTAAAGTGGGTAGAACTGACCTGCTCTTTTGTTTGTCGGGTGGTGGGGAAAATAAAAGGGAATTATTGTAGAATATAATGATCTCAAACTTTAAGTATTGAAGTCATCGTTTCAAACTGCTTACATCTAAAAGTAGGAGTCGATTCTGTGAGCTATATTTTTTGGTTTCTTAATTGTTGACCATAAAACTCCTATATAGTCCAGGCATAGTGGCTCGCACCTGTAATCTCAGCACTTTGGGAGGCTGAAGCAGGAGGATCACTTTAGACCAGGAGTTCGAGACCAACCTGGGTAACAGAGCAAGACCTTAACTCTACTAAAAAAAAAATAATTAGTCAGATGTGGTAGCATATGCCTGTAGTCCCAATTACTAGAGAGGCTGAGGCAGGAGGTTTTCTTGAGCCTGGGATATCGAGGGTGTAGTAAGCTGTGATCACACCACCGCACTTCAGCCTGGGCAGCAGAGTAAGACTCTGTCTCAAAAACAAAAATCAAACAACAACAACAAAAAACTCCTGTATAAAAAGCTGTGCTTCAATCTAAATCTTCAATAATTAGAATTGCAAGGTATGGCATACAACTGCAGTTTCCATGTAGACAGTCTTCCCCTCCTTGTGGATCCCATGCCCTGGGGATATAAGAAGAACGAGGGCCCAATTCACTCATAGTGCACCACTTACGGGGTTCCATTTGTCTCAGCACTTCTTTATGGGTACCAGTGGCATGAAATATTGTATTGTGCTTCCATTCAAGGAGCACAAACATTCTCTCATTCCTATATTTAAAGCCCAGTAACAGAAGATCTATACTTGGCATATGACATAGTTAACTCTAAAAACCTAGTTTTTGCTAGCTCTTGAGTCACTTAGCTTACCTAAGCATAACATTTATTTTATCTTTTTTTTTCTTTTTGAGACAAGGTCTTGCTCTGTCGCATAGGCCTGAGTGCAGTGGTGCAATCTAAGCTCACCACAGCCTTGACCTCCCAGGCTCAAGCTATCCTCTCTGCACAGCCCCTAAGGAGCTAGGACTACAGGTGTGAGCCACCATATCCAGCTAATTTTGTTTTGTTTTGTTTTTTTGTAGAGATGAAGTTTCACCATGTTGCCCAGGCTGGTCTTGAACCCCTGGGCTCAAGTGGTCTGCCCTCCTTGGCTTCCCAAACTGCTGGGATTACAGGTATGAGCCACTGTGCCCAGTCACTTTTTTCTTCTCCTTAGTGTGATTCAGCATAGTGCTGCTGTATTCAGCATGTGCATGGGGTGAAGGACAGTAAAAAAATAATTTCCTGGCTGGGCGCAGTGGCTCATGTCTATAATCCCAGCACTTTGGGAGGCCAAGGCAGACAGATCACCTGAGGTCAGGAGTTTGAGACTAGCTCAGTCAACATGGCAAAACCCTGTCTCTACTAAAAATACAAACACTAGCTGGGCATGGTGGCACATGCCTGTAATCCCAGCTAATCTGGAGGCTGAGGCAGGAGGATTTCTTGAACCTGGGAGGCGGAGGTTGCAGTGAGCCGAGATCACACCACTGCACTCCAGCCTAGGCGAAAGAGCAAGCTCTGCCTCAAAAAAAAAAAAAAGATTATCTCATTGTATTAGTCTGTTTTCATGCTGCTAATAAAGACATACCTGAGACTGAGTGATTTATAAAGGAAAGTGGGTTCCTTGACTCCATTCCATATGGCTGGGGAGGCCTCAGGACACGTACAAACATGGCGGAAGGGGAAGCCAGCACATCTTGTTTACGTGGCAGCAGCAAGGAGAAGTGCCAAGGAAAAGGAAATGGAGAAAATCCCCTTAAAAAACCATCGGTTCTTGTGAGAACTCACTATCATGAGAACAGCATGAGGGTAAACCTCCATGATTCAATTATCTCCCACCAGGTCCCTCTCACGACACGTGGGGATTATGGGAACTACAATTCAAGATGAGATTTGGGTAAGGACATAGCCAAACCACATCACTAATCCTAAGGATTTTCTTTCTTTCTTTCTTTTTAACCATTTTACAGACCAAGAAATTGAGCTACAGTGAGGTCACACAGCCGAGATCACACAGCCAAGAACTGGAATTTGAGCCTAGAATACTCTGATCTCAGAGTCTGGATGCTAGTTTCTTGCTGCCTTCCCTGTGTTACGAGGTCATGTCTAAATCACCTCCATTATTGAAAATCACTTATGAAAGGCCTATTCTGCTGGATAGAAGCAATCACCTTAGTCAAGTATGATCCAAATGTTGCCACTAAATCCTACCCAACCCTATCAAAGGTCAGACCCTGGAGGTGTGGTAACTCCCTCCAGCAGGGAAAAAAAAAAAAACCTAGTAGGTCAGAGTAAGGAGCTGCTCTGAGCCAGCAGTGGGAGGGTTAAGTTAAAGAACAGAAAGATGTAACCTGACCTGGAACTTAGCTCTCATTTTCAACAGGCAAAAGCTCCTTGCAGGATGATCTTGAGTCAGACCTACAATGCCTTTTTTTCTTTTCTTTTCTTTTTGGAATGGCAATAACAATGTCTGCCCAACATCTACCACTTTAAGTTGTTTTTTACAGTAGAACTGACACAGCCTTTTAAGCAGGCTCTCGTGTGCAAAGTAACTCTCCCTTCGCACACAGAGCAGATCACCGGGCTCCCTGTAGCCCCAGGGCCTTTCTCTAATCATAAAAAGGCAATCTGTACCTCTAAACCCCAAATCCTTACCTACCGTATCCCTGCTGCACCCAGCTGTGCAAGGTAAGTCTTAGGAGGTCATGTCCCCCACAATCCCACAATTTTCTCATCAGTATTCTTTGCTACTTCCAGATATTACAGCATCACTGCTGTTTAAGATTAGAACTTAAAAACTTGAAAGTGTCAGGAAAGATGTGGTGCCTTGTCTCCACATCAAGTGAACAGCCCATGGCATTGGCTTCTGACAAGTGACAACAGACTCACGGGGCAGCAGTTGAGCTGCGCTTACATGATACTTACTATCCTGAGACGCACGGACATATGGGGATGCCCATACCCAGGTAACCCAACCCCATGGACTCAGACCAATGGTGAACACAAGAGAATCTCCATCATTTGCTCAGCTGTCACCACCTCCGCAGGTGCAAGAAATGGCTGATGGTTCCAGAGGATGACTCCAGCCTCTTAAATAGAAAAGGGAGTGTGTTAGATCTCATCCAGCCAGTTGTAGGGAAAGGTGGCCTTTAAGAAACTGTGGTTAATGTTGTGGAAACATAAGGCAGCTTTTGAAGCTATTTTCATAGCTACAAAGAGAAATAAATGACCAGCGCTGAGGGCCGCAGACAGCAGGACAGGCAGCACGACCAAGCCCTGTATTCGTTTTATTCTAACCTGTTGGGGGCAGGGGAATTCATGGGTCCACAGACTCATTACATTGTACATTGTCTGATTAATCCTCCCAATCATTGATCCTGCTCTGGCACGAGATAGCTGTGTGACCTTGAACCAATCATTAACCTTTGGGTCTGTCCTCTTCTAATGCCAGGGTAAGAATTACCAACGTATATGTTGAAACTCCCAAGGATTATGCCAAGAAATGGAATAGAAAGGAAGACAGTGAGATATGTTGAGGGGGCAGAGGATTTGGTTAGAGAAGAGTGAGGCAGAGAAGCAACATAAATAAGCGGGAGAATATCTTGGGAGAAAGGAAAAGACAAATTCAATAAGCAGTTTCAAAGCATGAGCCTCAAAATAAATGTCTTTCTTTCTTGCAATATTACTGTTTTGTACCGGCTTAAGAAGCTAGACTATCTCCTGTCTGCAGAAAACAGACAGGATAACAGGAAACAGTTTGGGATTCCACAGTGATTATAGCTACTTAAGTTTGACTTACCAAATACTGTCTAAAACAGATGGTATGTAACATTTGATTAAGGGCTTATCCAGCAAGCCCAACAGGGAACATTTCTTTCTCTCCTAATATAGAAAAAATGTAGAGAAGAAGGGAAATAAACTGACAATCTTGCCCATATTCCATGTATACCAACATTTACGCCTTTTCTAAAATGAATCTGGGCTTATTATGCAACTCAAGACCAAACTACATAATGATGACGCCATAGAATTTCAGTGAAGAAGGATATTGAAGATCATCCTCTATAGCCCCTTATTTTATAGATAAGGAAACAGAGACACAGAACGATAAGATGAAAAGATTGTTTGCCCATGGTCACACTGGCACATCCGGGACCAGGTCTCCTGATTCTAGATCTGGCATTCACATTGGTCTTTATATATGCATAATGTTCAATATAGGGAAAACATACAAAGCTGTCAGCACCATTATTACTAAATTAGTGCCAATCTGTGATGAGCAATTATCAGAACTTGAAGCTAATGGGTAATGCCATTCGAGTCCAGTTAATGAGCCAAAAGCTTGGTTCTTCAAAACACTTAGCATTAATCAGCATTTGGCTTCAGTTTGTGACAAGTGTTTTCAAAACACCACAGACAATTACAATATTCCTAGCTTTGCCTCGTGTAAATACATGATGAAAGAAAGTCAGAATTTCATAAATGACAGTCTCCAGAATGGAAATAATGAGTCCCACAGAGAAGGTACAATGTGTTCCTCTTTCTTGCTAGCCAAATGTGATTTGGGAACTAACGAGGTCACTGAGAGATTACAAAGCGTGAACTTCTACTGGGTGAGGATGAAAAGGCCTCTTTCCACAATAGCAAAGCAAAACTAGCATGTGAGATCAGCTCCATAAAGAGTAATGAAGGAGTGACCCCAGACTTCATGCCCCATCAGCCACCCCTATGCACACCTCCTTCCCCCGTGGTTACTGGCAATGCCTCAAAGGAGAGGGCTCCCAAGCATGGAGTACTGAAATGGCCATCAGCGGCAGAAGCAGCAGCATTCCAAGAGGACTTGGGAACTCATTACACAGCAGCCTGATGCTGGGAAAGTAGCAGAAGAAAGAAAACCAGGGAAAAAACATGGTGGTTGGTACAAAAATTATGTCCTTAGCTCCAAGCTCCAGGTTTCCCAGGACAGTTCTTGCAGAGTTTTATCCTCTAGAATTTCTGGAGCAGTTTGTCTATGATTGATTGATTGATTGATTTTCTGCAAGCTAAAAACATTAACTGTGGTTAATGTTAGGTTTTCTGAAAGACAAAGAATTGCTTGATTAACTTGGCTTAGGGCAGCATTACTCATTAGCCAGTTTTATATTAATAAAAATACGTTAATTAACCAGTCATTGTTGATCACCTGGTTAATAGCTAATATTTATTGAGAAGTCACTCATGTATTTACATGAGGCAAAGCTAGGAATATTGTAATTTTCTGTGGTGTTTTGAAAACACTTGTCACAAACTGAAGCCAAATGCTGATTAATGCTAAGTGTTTTGAAGAACACTTAAAATGTTTTCCCTGCATTATCTCATTCATTCCTCACCATGAGTCTTTGAGATAACAATCATAATTACATTCAGTAATTTATTCAACATATATATTCAGTACCTGCTTATGAATAGACAGTTCTAGGCATTGGAGATACAGCAGTGAACAGGCAAAGTTTCTCCTGTCTCTTGGTTAGATTATATCAGGTAACTATCACTGCTTAACAAATGTCACCAAAACCTACCAGCACAAATTAATTAACACTAATTATTGTTCATAAGTGTATGGGTTTCCCAAGTGGTTTTTCTGATTTTGATGGGACTCACTCATGTATCTGTTGCCAACTGGCCGATTAGCTGGTCTAAGTGGGTCTCTACTAGGAAGACTCATTTCTACTCCACAAGGTCTCTTATCTTCCAGCAGCTCTCCTAGGCTTATTCTTATAGAAAAGGCAGGGGTCCCTAGAGAGGGGCTGGAAACGTACAAGGCCTCTTGAGGCCTAGATTGGGAGCTCATATAGTATCACTTTTGCCACATTCTGTTAGCCAAAGAATGTCATGAGACCAGCCCAGGTTCAAGAGTGGGGAAATGGAGTTGACCTCATGAGGGAAAGAGTTGCAAAGTCACACTGAAAACACAGAGTATGAAAGGTCATTGATGCAGACCATCACCACATATATAATGATGACTAAAATGACACTAAGGGATTCATGGAAATATTCATTTGAGTCTCACAATAATCCTGGGAGGCAAATTCTGTTACCAATCTCTGCCCCCCAGATGAGGAAATTGAGGCCTAGAGAGGTTACAAAACTTGTCTAAGATCTATGAATATTTGGTGATGGCCTCAGACTTCAAACCCAAGACTCCAGGGCATAAGCACTGACCCACTATGTGATTCTCTCCAGCCTGGGCACTTTGAGAGAGAAAGTATAGGACATGGTCACTACCTGCAAGACACAGTCCTACTGGGGATGGATAACATAAGTCCCTGAGGAATCAGTAACAATACATGTCTCTAACCCAAACTTGATAATTGCTCAACAAACAGTAAGAATTAAGGGGGTCAGGACAAGAGGCAGAAGCTTCCATAAAGAGGTTCTCCAATAAACTGACCTTTGTAGGGCGTAGTCAGTGAACAGCAAAAAGAGAATTTTCTGATAATGGCATCCTCTCACCTTCATGTAAGAAGACTTTATAGTATAAACTTTCTTTTCTCTAGAATGGCATTCAGTTCTGCAAGCAAGAGAAAACCTGATTAACCGTGACTTCTCATATAGGGATTTTTGTTTGTCATAGGCAAGGAGTGTGGGAAAAAGAAGTTCAGGACTTTACAACAGCCAGATGATGTCATCAGGAACCAGGTTCTTTCTGTCTTTCTCCTCTACCATTCTACAAACATATCCTGATTCCTGAGGGTCTCATAATGCCAGGATGGCAGCTGTATTCACCAGTATTCTTGTACATTCCCAAGTAGGAAGGAGGAAGAGGTGAGCACTCTAGTACATCCTGTCCACTTAACTGCTTTCCCATGATTTCCACCCATTGTACACTTTTTACTCTCTTTGGCTAGGACTCAGTCATGCATAGCTGCAGGGAAAGCTGGAGAAGCTAATGTTTTAGTTTTCTGAAACTCTGTAACACGGGCAAACAAGAAAAAAAGAGGGCTGTGAATGACTTTTACACGATCAATCCACAGTGTCGATCCCAACCTGCCCAGCACCATCTCCCAGCTCTTTCCCCAGCCACCACCACGAACCAGCAAACAGAAGTCTTCTGTATTAGTTCATTTTCACACTGCTGATAAAGACATACCTGAGACTGAGTAATTTATAAAGAAAAAGAGGTCTAATAGACTCACAGTTCCACGTGGCTGGGGAGGCCTCACAATCATGGTGGAAGGCGAAAGGCACATATTACGGGGTGGCAGGCAAGAGAGCATATGCAAGGAAACTCTCCTTTATAAAACCATCAGATCTCGTGAGACTTATACACTATCATGAGAATAGCATGGGAAAGACCCACCCCCATGATTCAATTACCTCCCACCAGGTTCCTCCCATGACACATGGGAATTGTGGGAGCTACAATTCAAAATAAGATTTGGGTGGGAAGGTACCCAACCATACCATCCTCATTCCAAGTGCACTTCAACCAATTGTTCTCTTGGCTCCCTTTTTTATGTTCATAATGTCCTTTAGCCTTCATAGGCCATTGATATTCTTCCATGACTCTTCCCTGATCTCCCACAGCTGGCATGACCCCTATCTTGTGTTAGGCCCCTTAGTCCTTCTGCAGCTGCCCCTGCTGTAGCACAGAGCACATTCTGATTTCATCGTTTTTCTACTAGAATGCAAACTCTTCAAGTCAGGGGTCAGATCCCGTCCAGTTTTCTACCCACTTTTAGCACCACATGCAGCTCCAGGCTCATACACACATGAAAGAAATTGAGTGAGCTTCACGATTTAGCACACAAGGAGGATGAGGAAAATAAAGGTGGCGTAAATAATTGGGGGGCTGAAGGAGCTGCTGGGGAGGAAAGAAAAGGTCTCCTCTTCCCATTTAGGGCCTCTTCCATCTGAGCCTAAGAATTAAACTGACATACAATAGATTAACAGGAGAAAAGCATACAAGTTTTATTACAATTTTTATGTATAAATAGGGATCTCCACAAGAGAATGAAGGCCTGAAAAAATGACCAGATAGAAAGCTTCTTGCTTTGTTCGCCCAGCCTGGAGTGCAGTGGTGTGAACACAGCTCACTGCAGCCTCAATCTCATAGGCTCAAACAAACCTCCCACCTCAGCCTCCCAAAGTGCTGGGATAACAGCTGTGAGCCACCAGGCCTAGTGCTTTTGTGCCTTTTAGACACATAAACCATCAATTAGTGAAGAAATGCCAAGACAAAAGGGTTTTGGTCAGAGACAGTAAATTGTGAGGAAATGATCAAGATATATATTAGAAAGTACTAGAGGAAAATAAGGGTTATTTTGGTAACTTTGTCCAGATCCATTTCAGCATTGATTCCCAGTCTCTGGTGATAAGAAATGTTCCCCTCTCTTTTGGGTTTAAAAAAAAAATTGTGGAGGGGAGGGATGGTCAGAAAGCCCTTCCTGTATCTGCTGTTTCTCAAAGTCATCAATCTGCCAAAGTGGCCTATTTTGGGGCAGCATGTCCTGAGCTCCTTTAGAACAGATGACAGGCACAATGCCGGTGCCATCGCCCGCACCAGGATGCTGCTGAGTTCTCTTTCAGACTTGTTGAGTATGTGCTGATCATGGAATTCTCAAATAGAAATTTAAAACAGGAATCCAGTTTCAGAAGAAAGGTCAAGATTTCAGTTGTAAGTTTGATACAAAGTGAAAAGGCTGAAGATTTTATCCACAATCTGAAAAGACCATCTGAAAGAGAAAGGGGTGAGCTCCAAAGAACAAGCATATGTCAAAAGCAGTGCTGGGCCAAGACTCAGATCTAATATGACTGAGGCTTCTGCCAGGCGGAGAGCAGTGGCTGTCTGCTCGACGCAGTGGCCAGCGTGTCTTTGTGAAGAGCAATGGAGGCCAGGATTGAGTGACTATTGTCAGTACCAACTCTAAATTTCAGACTAGCTGTGGACGGAGGCAACAGATATTTACTGCTACTAAGCTGTAAATAAGCAAATGACTTTGTCCAATTTCCTTACATTGCAAGTTGCAAAACCCAACTGAAGTTGGCTTGAGGCTACCTTAAGTGAAGCAGACTATATTGGCTGATGAAAGAGCAGTATAGCTTTGGCTTCAGCCATGGCTGGATTCAGGGTCCAAGTAATGTCCTCGGGACTCTGTCTCTCTCCATTCATCTCTCATCTCTCTTCATTTTTTATTCTTTCTTAATGTTGGATTCATTCTCTCTCACTATGGATGGCTTTCCCCAGGTATCCAGGAAAAGTGACAGAAATCACCTCTGGTCTATATCATCTTTACAAGCTTGGGATCCAATACTGAAAAAAGAGCCGTTCTTTTTCTCTCTCTCTCTGCCTTTAAACCCCAAATCTCAAGGAAGAATCTGATTGGCTTTTTAAGGGTTTTCTGCCTATCCTCATGCCAAAGAAATGAATTTCTCTGATTGACTGAACTTAGATCACATGCCAACTTCTCTGGGGAGTAGGGGATCCCCATAAAATAGTAGTTCCGTTAGCAGAGGAAGAAGAGAAAGCATGCTAGAGAGGAAAAAAACAAAACAACTGAAGTCTTCTCTTAGAAGGCCCGTTGCAAACAGGCTGTAATCATTTGGGCCCTGCCTCCTTGTCAGTGAATTCAGACGCATAAGCACCTGTGGAGATGTGTTTGACTCGTGCCCCTACAGCTCACTTGCCTGTTTAGCTAGAAGCCAGTCTCTGCCTTTCAGACATATCCCCGGCAAAGGAATTGAATAAAACCTTAGGCCAGTCAGTCTCAAGGCTGGTTATTTTTAGTAACTGGATTCTGCCCTAGTTGCCTTATAATTACATCTGTTTTAGATTATATTTGGCTCCCCCCTCCATGCCTTCTGAGCTACATATTGACTCCAATTCTGTATGCTATTTCTTCCAGACCTAGAATATTATTTTCTTCTCTCCTGATATAATCCCCTTACCAAGTTCCTATGGCTGGGTCTCCACTCTTTCATTGAATGGCAGCTATCTGTACAAGAGCTACCTGCAACTGGACCTCAGCTCCACCCACTTGCCAAGACTTTTTCCTATTTCTACTGGTTGGACCACCCCTGCACCATCTCTGAAAGCTAGTTCAATCTCTGAGTCCCACTCCACCCCCCACTGGCCAATCCCCAATTATGACAGCTGCTAACATCCGTATAAAAACTTCCTTAGTCCCTAAATATACAGGGTAATCAGACCACATGGAACAGCATTCATGGAAGCACCCAAACTGTGTTTATTGCATTATAAACATTTGATCTTCTGCAGAACCATGAAGAAGTGGGAAGAATGCCCAGTTCCCCTACTTTATCACACTTTGTCACCTGGGCTTTTAAAGAGTTTGTCCTGCTGAATAGCAGTGTGTTAGAACCTTCAGAAAACAGATCCTACTCTTTCTGCCTGAGCCTTTTCTTCCACAGAGTTCAGACTTTGTCATGGGATAGCTACCATCCGGCCCTTCCATTTCTCCCATAGCTCTTTCTAGACTTTTGTACATAAAACTCGGTTTTCCCTTCCTTCAGGAAAAGAGCAAAGAACTCATGCATATGGATACATACAAATAGATTTTCTCAAGTCTGCCCCATTAATTTGCCAAACATTCCTGTTGGCTGAACATAAACTCCAGCGGAAGAATAGGCCTAGGTTCAGGTTGAAATCTCTGTAAGAAGAAGAGGTGTGTTACTAGAAAACTGTTTCCTAATCTGGGTATACATTACCAAGGCATTCTTGGTATGTGTACTGGATGCCTCTCATGCACCATTCACATCCTCTCAGCCCCACCTCCAAGTGCAGCCACTGCTGTGGTTCTGAGCTCCACGTAGTCTGTGTCCAGCTTCACATGAGTGTCATCTCATAGGGTCTTACCGGGACCCCCACCCCATACCTCTTTCACATGTTGTCACCTGGGCTTCTAGAGTTTGTACTGCTGAATAGCAGTGTGTTAGAACCTTCATAAAGGTTTCTGTCCCAGGTTTTCTCTCATGTCAAGGTGCAGTATACCTACGGGAACCTGCTTGGCACTCACACATTATAACCCAGAAGTAAGAGGGTGGTTGAAGTTATGGGACCACCTTTGGCCAATAGATGACAGGAGTTAATGGCTAGATTTTTCCTTCTTTTGTCTTCTAGGCATGCATTTTTGAGACACAGTTCATAAGGCTGCTCAGAAGGTTCTAGTGAGATAGAAGAGAAGTTGTCTGTAGCCATGGCCAAACCAATAACTCATCGTCATATGGGCTTTCCCTCCTTCCCTGTCTTACATCCCTTGCTCCCTGTTCCTCTTCTCTAGAATCACTTTTCTGATTTTTTTTCTTTTTCTTTTTTTTTTTTTTTTTGAGATGGAGTCTTGCTCTGTTGCCTAGGCTGGAGTATAGTGGCACAATCTCAGGTCACTGAAACCTCCACCTCCCAGGTTCAAGCAATTCTCCTGCTTCAGCCTCCTGAGTAGCTGGGATTATAGGAACCCACCACCACGCCCAGCAAATGGTTTGTATTTTCAGTAGAGATGGGGTTTCACCATGTTGATCAGGTTGGTCTCAAACTCCTGACCTCCAGCGGTCTGCCTGCCTTGGCCTCCCAAAACACTGGGAATACAGGCATGAGCCACCACACCCAGTCTCTGTGATCACTTTTCAAATAACATATCTCAGGCTCTGCTTTCAGAGTCCCCCAAGGCAAGAGAGCATATCATGGCTTTGTTGTAATTGTCTAACAGAAAGAATAAAATTTTGGTACCAAAGAGACCTACTGTTGAATTCTAACAGTATAACTGAAAAGAAATTATTTAGCCACCTTGAAACCCAATTTCCTTATCTTTATTACAAGGATAACATGTGTGGCTCTTATCATGTTTGTCTAAATATTAAATCAGGTAATCTCTCTGAGGAGCATGATAGGTACCTGACACAGAGTAGCACTAGTCAATATTCATTCTCCTTACTCTCACTCATTGTTCTGATAGAAATAAGAACTTTTTAAAAAAAGAGTTATAAGGTAGAAATGAAAACAGACATATTAAATGGACAGTTGTATGTACAAAGAAAACATACTTCAAATATATGTACTTACTAGCATGTAGATGGTTGCATATGTAAATTTCATTAAGCTAAACAGTTAAAATTTGTGTGCTTTATGTAAGTTATGCTGTAATTGCTTATTTATTTTTTTTTCAAGAGATGAGGTCTTGCTCTGTTACCCGGGTGGGAGTGCAGTGGCACCATGATAGCTCACGGCAGCCTCACACTCCTGGGCTCAAATATCCTCCTGCTTTATCCTCCTGAGTTGTGGGGACTACAGGCATGCACCAGGTGGTTATTTTTTGTGGAGACACGGTATTGCTCAGGTTAGTCTCAAACTCCTGGGTTCAAGCAATCCTCCTGTGTCAGCCTCCCAAAGTGTTGGTATCACACAGGTGTGAGCCACTGCACCAGGCTTGTAATTATTTTTAAGTTAAAAATTTTATGGATGTGCTAAATACTCCCTAAAATGAAAGGATACAACATTGTTCTAAAATGCATTTAACATAGATCCACAATGGGATGAACAAATGGGTTATTTCTATTAGAGCAGGAACTCTTTAACAAGTTTTAAATGAAAATGCCCTTTATAGATAAACAAAACAAAGTGTTTATATATACTAAACCATCCTTGTTTTTCTTTTCATTTGAGATGGAGTCTCAGTCTGCCACCTAGGTTGGAGTCCAGAGGTCCAGTGATAGCTCTCTGTAAACTCGAACTCCTGGACTCAAGTGGTCCTCCCATCTCAGCTTCCTGCATAGCTATGACTATATGCACACACTCAGCTAATTAAAAAAAAATTTTTTTGTAGATACAGAGTCTCACTCTGGCAGCCAGTGGTACACGTATAGCTCACTGCAGCCTCAAACAGCTGAGCTCAAGCAATGAGCTCCTCCGCAGCCTCCCAAGTAGCTGAGAATACAGGTGTGTACCACCATGCTCAGCTAATTTTTACTTTTTGTAGAGACAGGGGTCACACTATGTTGACTACACTGGTTTTAAACTGACTCAAGCTATCCTCCCACCTCAGCCTCCCAAAGTGCTAGGATTACAGGTGTGAGCCACTATGTCCAGCTATGAAACTTTTAGGAATGACAGATTCTTTAAGACTCTGATAAAAGGGAACATCACATTTTTAATCTTTTGCATACTTTTAAAAATATATCAACAGAGAAAATAAAATACTGGATATTTATATTAGAAAAATTAATCACGGCCAGGAGTGAGGCAGAGGTGGTGGGGCCGGCCAGTCATCAGAGCCAAGCCAGGAGGCAGAACATTGACACGACGGGAGGACTTTGGCTTGATCTCTATGGCGATGGGAAGGAAAGCCTTGGTCTTAATAGCAGCAGATAACCAACTGAGATAATCAGCCAACAGTGGGGTAAGAAATCGCAGTGAAGTAAAACCAAAAAGTGCATGTCTTAGGAATGACCACACAGCCAGTTATGGGAGGGCTGCTTGAACATCTCAGCGTAGGAAACCCTTAAGTCTTAACTTAGCATTAAAAAAATATTAAAAAAAAATTTTTTTATAGATACAGAGTCTCACAAGTCTTGACTTTTACTGTACTAGCCCCTGTTCTTAACCTCTTTCCCTCCTAACATCAGACTGGGGGAAGAGGAATCATGGAAGATGGGATCCCTCAGTGCAAGAGTGGAAGGTGTCACCAGCTCCCCTCAGTTTTTTCTGCCCACCTCATCTAGGTGAGTGGCAATTTCTTGAACGCCACTACCAGTGCCTTGCACAGGTAGGGGGTACTTACAGTCTTTGCTGGATTTGTGGAATGGATCCTATGACCCACAGATAGTGACGAGGTGCAATGGGTGCTAGCCTGTGGAGCGGCAGAATGCCCATTCCTTGCCTAGAGGCATTCACGATGCAGTTGAGAAGACAGAAAATGCACTTGAGCAGGGGTCCACAGGGGACAAGGCTTCAGGCCAAGTGAGGGAACCCAGAAAAGTATGGGAATGATGACCAGTGCAATGGTGGCCCTGAAATGGAAAAGGTAAGAAACATTATGAGAATGATTTACTCCAGTTATAAGCATCTAAGGGCAAGCCTGTACAGTGATTGTAAGACAATGACAAGTACTGTTCAAAACAAAAACACATATCACTTTTGAGATGTATGCCTTCTTATAACACATCTCAAAATGCCAAGAAAACTACACATAAGCCTAGCGACAAATCAGTAGATACTAAAGAGATAGAGCCATGTTAAAACAGGTTGGGAGGGTACTGTTAAAATGCATGCTCTGAATGAAGAGACCCCCCCCCCAAACAGACTGTGTGTGAACAACATGGCTGTTTAATCCCCCGGGGTGCAGGTGGGTTGAGTCCAAAAAGAGAGTCAGCAGAGGGCGGTGGGATAGGAGTTGGTTTTATAGGTTTGGGGTAGGCAGTGGGCTGTTATAGAAGTTCAAGCTGGGAGGGGGTCATAGGGTCTGGAGTCACAATGTTGACCAAGGTTGGTTACAAAGTCCAGTTGCCTTATCAGTTAAGGCAGGAATAAGGAACAATAGAAGAATGTCTTAAAGTTAATTACACGCCACAGGGGTTGGTCATCCCTTCTCCTTTTGTGGTTTTCCAGTTACTTCAGACTTTCCAGGAACTCATCTGGAGTGTCCATGCAGGTCACAGAGATCACCATGGCATCCATGGTGCTATCAGTCAGCCTAAACGACCTTACAAGTACAGCTATGGCAGGAGCTGAGGGGGTACCGGAAGCTCATCCAAAGAACCAGATTTCCAGGTTACTGAACTGTAGAGCCAGGAAACCCCACAGGGCCTCCAAAGACCCACAGCATGCCGCCAGACCTTGGGTGCCTGCTACGTGGAAGCACCGACAAGCCAACAGCATAAGGCTGTGGCACAGCATCAACAGCGTGAAGGGACTGCAGACGTGAGCAGGCCGCTGAGAGGCGCTGGTCCCTTCCCCTTCCCCTCCTCCCTGCTCAACACACTGAGGGAGCCCAGGAAAGGGTGGAGTGGAAGAGAGAAGCTATGAACTAGAATGAGATTTAAACTATGCAGACCTACTTTTTTGAAAATGGCAAATTTCTACAATCTGCCCTAGATGTTATTGGACAGAAAAAGGAATTAGACATAGCACCACTGAAAGTGCTGATTAGGGGCCAGGCACTGTGGCTCATACCTGTAATCCCAGCACTTTGGGAGGCCGAGGCAGGTGGATCATTTGATGTCAGGAGTTTGAGATCAGCCTGGCCAACATGGCAAAACCCCGTCTCTACTAAAAATACAAAAATTAGCTGGATGTGGTGGTATGTGCCTGTAGTCCCAGCTACTCGGGAGGCTGAGCAAGAGAATTGCTTGAACCCGGGAGGCAGAGATTGCAGTGGGCCGAGATTGTGCCACTGTACTCCAGCCTGGCTCCAGAGCCAGACTCCATCTCAAAAAAAAAAAAAAAAAAAAAAGGTGATGATTTTAGGAACCAAAAAGTGAATCCATTCCATGTTTATGCCCCCAATATGTTGCAAATTCCCAATTAACTGCTTCCTGAGGTCAGTGATGTGAGAGGCATATATACATGCAGCATCCATTCATACAAACAAAGAATTGATTTAAAAAGATTCAAATAGTTTCAAGGTAGGATAAAAACAGCGACATTCGCTGGGGGATTCTTATTGTGCCCTGCATCGAACCAAGTGCAATGTCTGATTAACCTATTCACCCTCCCAACAAGTATCGCATCATCCCCATTTCTCAGATGAAGAAACTAAGACTTTAAGAGACTTTGAGAGAGAAGTATTCTGAAGTCCTCCTGTTTGTAAGTGTCTAGTAAGTGGCTGTCTGCCCTCAACCCCCTTTTATTGCTTTTCCTAAACCAGGATTCATTAAATCAGTCTAGTTCTATTTTCTGTTACCTGATTTTATAAATGTTTAAACTTAGTCCCAGAGAAATTAAAGGACTTGACTAAAGTCTTCAATTTAGTAGTAAAGATTTCTAACATAAAAAGATCTTCTAAGTTTTACTACAGGGCTTGCAATAAACCCATTAAAATTATTGCAAACTTGCCGATCAACGTGTGATATGCACTTTTGTTTTGAGCAGCAATTGTCCTTATCTTAAGAGAAACATAGTGCAAAAATGGTGACTGGTTCTGGCTGTCCTTTTATCAAGAGTGGGCAATGGAGGGGCCTTGTACAATCCTTGCATTCTCAGCATTTAGCGTAGTGCCTGGCATACAGTCATAACTCAATAAAGGTTTGTTGAATGCTTATTAAATATAAGTCAATATTCCCTGGATATTGAACACACACAAAAAAAGCAGTTCTTTTCCCCCTTCACATTGTGAACACTAATGAACAGATTTACTTTGTTTTTTCTGCCAGCTCACATCATTCTAAGTTTTATTTGCATTTGCAATACAGATGCTTACTAGTGGGCTCATCCATCGTCTCCTCTGAACTAACCGTCATGACATCATTACCTATCACCAGACACCAAGGCCAGATTTTCTAGGTCAATCTCGCTACACATGTGTATTGCTTGTTCCTTTGCATTACTTATTTCTTTTTTGTAATATAGCTGATATTCCAGGAGCTGACTCCCAGACCCTTTTTGCCAGCAATGACTTTCAAGGACAAGATTCTGTTGCCCGTCTCTTGCTGATAGATGTTGCTGAAAGGCCTGTGTGGAAACATACAAAATCAAGTGAGTTTTCTTCCCCTCCCCTTCTGTTAAATTCTAACTCACCATCCCTCACCCATACCTTATGCCCAGCTCTCTTCCACAGGCAGTCTCTGCCAGCCAGGCCAGGCCTGATCTTGTTCTCTGCATGTCTGAAGCAGGGAGTCCTAAAAGGAAATACTGCTCTCATTCCAGAGTTGCTTCAGCTTCATGGGCAAAGAAAAAAAAAAATTCAGGGAAAGGTAAATGCAGCAACTCTTAGAAATCTTAGTTGATTATTTACTGTTGCTTAACTTTCGAAAGATTCCACTGCAGAAGGGGAGTACAGGTATTTATAAAGTTCCTAGGCCAGGTAACTTCTCTTTCCCAGACGTGTTAGGCCAGTTAGCTCGAGCTCATTTGCAAGGGGGCCAACTCTATGAACCCTTCCATTTCCCAGAATGCCTCACAGTGGACACTCAAAGCAGCTGACTTGCTAACAAGGTTGAAGGAGTTAGGTTTCACATCATTCCTGCATTATTGATGGTGCTTTGCAAATTAGCTTTTCCTGTGCACATGGCTCTCCTCAGCTCATCTTTACAGCCTATAAGACTGTTGTCAGAACTGTTTTGAAATAGGATTCTGGGGTGTCAGAGTACCATTTCATGGGACTCGAGTTTTCAGGCCAAATCTCTGAGCAGAGATGGGAACCATTCTGCTTAATAAGTATTGTTATTATTAATTATCTAAAGCAATTCCTCAAAATACCTAAACGCAGTTAAAGTAGATAATATAGAAGCTCATGTTAAGGGCTACCATTTCAAAGAATGCAGGGAACACTATCCACTTTCTTGGAGTCCTTAGAAAAATATACTCATGCCTGCAATCCCAGCACTTTGGGAGGCTGGGGGGTGGGAGGTGTAGATCACTTGAGGTCAGGAGTTCAAGACTAGCCAGGTCAACATGGTGAAACCTGTCTCTATTAAAAATACAAAAAAATTAGCCAGGCGTTGTGGCACATGCCTGTAATCCCATCTCCTCAGGAGGCTGAGGCAGGAGACTTACTTGAACCTGGGAGGTGGAGGCTGCAGGGAGCTGAGATTGTGCCACTGCACTCCAGCCTGGGTGACACAGCAAGACTCCATCTCAAAAAATATATATATATAATGGTTTATTTTACACAAGAGGCCAAGGCAAAATGACACATGGTAAACAGACTGAACTAAACACCAAAAATAACAATGCACTCTTTTTTTTCCATCCAACAAGAAGTTATAACTTTATGATAGAAACGGTACAAATTTCAAACCAAGCGGCAGTTACTCCTTTCAGACACCAAAAAAAGTTGCTTTCAGGTAGTTCCATTGTTAACTCCATAACAGCATTTACAATGTCCTTGCTGCTGTTCTTCAGGGCTCTGATTGCCTTTGCTCTCGACACATTTGCTTGTGACATGACCGATTGTATGTCCTTAACTTCTATACCTGTTCCATCAACCTTGTGCTCTTCACTCTCCTCTTGTACATTTGGAGTCTGTGCTTTCTTGAATGTTTGAGACAGCTTCACCTTAAACTGAATTTCTCAGTAGCTGCTACTTGTGCTTGCTGAGATAAATCCTCAATCTTGGCTTCCCCCAAAATGATGTAGGTATCTGAAGCAGGGCTCTTGTAGACATCTGGTTTTGTTATGACAAAGAGGATATTTTTAAATTTCTGGATAGTGACCCTAATAACCCGTAACCTGTCAAAGGCCCAGTTTGGACATAGCCTTTGTGCTTTCTTTTCACTCCAATTCTCTTTGGCTTTACTGACTGATTCTTCATCAACTTCAGCTGCTGCCACCACAATGCACTCCTTATTATGGCTATAGCAGTTAGGAAGAGCAGTTGGCTGCAAATCACAGAGGTACAACAAGCAGCTACAGAAAATCAATGGTGGCTGGGCACAGTGGCTCACGCCTGTAATCCTAGCACCTTGGGAGGCTGAGGTGGGCAGTTTGAGACAAGCCTGACCAACATAGAGAAACCCTGTCTCTAATAAAAATACAAAATTAGCCAGGTGTGGCGGCACATGCCTGTAATCCCAGCTACTTAGGAGGTGGAGGTTGCAGTGAGCCAAGATTATGCCATTGCAACAAGAGTGAAACTCTGTTTCAAGAAAAAAAAAAAAAAAAGAAAGAAAAGAAAAAGAAAAATCAATGGTTACTATCACACATAAGAAAGTCTGAAGGTATGCAGTCCTCTTTCTTTCTTATTTGCCATCCTTAACTTCCCGACCGAAGAAGGAGGCTGGAGCCCTAGGTATTGCATCCATATCCCAGGAAAGAAAATGGGATAAAGGACAAAAGAGGTAGGCCAGACAAACTGGCCCACGTCTGTAATCCCAGCACTTTGGGAGGCTGAGGTTGGTAGATCTTTTGAGGCCAGGAGTTTGAGACCAGGCTGGACAACATGGCAAAACCATATCTCTACTGAAAATATAAACATTAGCCAAGTGTGGTGGCTCACTCCTGTAATCCTGCTACTCAGGAGACTAAGGCAGGAGAATCACCTGAACCCGGGAATGGAAGTTGCAGTGAGCCAAGATGGCACCACTGCACTCCAGTCTGGGTGACAGAATGAGACTCTATCTCAACAACAACAATAAAATGTTCATTGTTTACTGAAATTCTAATTTAACTAGGTAACTCTCATTTAATCTGGCAACCCTGACCACCCAACACCTCCTGGGATTTCATTAACCACCCCTACTGTGAAGGAGGCTAGAAAATGTAGTCTTTTAGCCAAGCACATTCCCACTCTGCAATTACTCTATCAAGGAAGGCACGGAGAGTGAATACTGGGTTGGGAGCCAACAGTCTTTTCAGTAGCGAGGGTGGTTCTGGGAAAAGGTGACAGAGCCACATCTATGCCTCATGCCCTCTGTGAAGAATTTCTTGACTGCAACAGCCTCTTGTGGTCACTGTGGTCTCTCAAAGCCTGTGGCCCTTTTTGTTTTAGTTCTATTAATAGATACAAAATAAAGATACCGATTTTTAATTAACATGTAAGAACTGATATATTCAGATGGCTACTCTCTTCTTCAAAGGGTTAAACACACAATATTACCACCCTTAAAAACACCTTTAGGACTTAGATCTGGTAGAAACAGAAGTCTCCCTTTACAAGGCGTATAGGAAACTGCAGGCTGTAAGCAGGGCCAGGGATGCCTTGGAAATTTGCTAACTTTGAGTACTTCAACAAATTTCATTCTACATCAAACTCATTGCATTCCTCATAGAAAGACCAATTTCAAATGTCCTCACTCATATGGGGAAGCTAAAAATTAAAACAGTTGAATCATGGAGATAGAGAGTAGAATGATGGTTACAGAGGCTGGGAAGAATAGCGGGATGCAAGGGGAAAGATGGGAACGCTTAATGGGTGCAAACCTACAGTTAAATAAGATATAGCATTTGATAGCACAACAGGGTGACAACAGTCAACAATAATTTACTGTATATTTTTAAATTATCAGACCAGGTGCGGTGGCTCATGCCTGACATCACAGCACTTTGGAAGGCTGAGGTAGGAGGATCACTTGAACCCAGGAGTTCGAGACCCGTTTGGGCAACATAGGGCTTCTTGGAAAAATTTAAAAATTAGCCAGGCATGGTGGTACATGTGTGTAGTCCCAACTACATGGGAGGCTGAGGCAGGAAGATCACTTGAGCCCAGGAAGTCAAAGCTGCGGTGATCTTGCCACTGCCCTCCAGCCTGGGCAACAGAGCAAGACCCTGCCTCTCAAAAACAAAGAAACAAACAAACAAAAATGAAACTAATAGAACTGGAATGTTCCTAACAAAAAGAAATAATAAGTGCTTCAGGTGATGGACAACCCAGTTACCCTGATGTGATTATTATACACCTCATGCCTATATCAGAACATCACATGTACCCCTGCCATAAGTATAGGCATGTATTATGTACCCATAATAATTAAATATAAAATGTTACACTATTTCTCCACAGAACCTTCTCCTATCATTGTAGGAATACAAGATTATCTTCCAGGATGTCAACAGCTCTGGCCAGTGGGGACAGGACTGATGAGAAACAGCTGGTTTAGGAAACGGACCTTGCTCATGGCCCCTCATAACTCAGTCATCTGTGGCCTGATCAATGTCACTAAGGCATGGTTTGAACTCCGTCTTATGTCCTAAAATAAAGGTAGGGAACAATGGAGGAAAACAGGCCTGAATTAAAACGTTCTCCATGTTTCCCTCGAAAAATTCCAGTTTAGAGGTCCCTTTTGCCTGATAGTGACTGCTTACAGTCCCCACCCAATGTAAGCTACACTTCCATGCTTTTTTTTCCCCCTGGCTCTTGACTGGCTGAACTTGTGATGTTTTATAATGGTCCTTCTCTACTTCCTATGACACCCAATCACACCCACCTATCCTCCAGTCCCTTTCCCAAATTATCTCTGTGGTCCACTGACTTCCAAAAGTAGGGTCAAAATTATTTTTCTAAGAACAAGCCTTAATAACATCACTTAGATGTTTTATCTTTTCCTGGATGGCTACTGGGCAAAAATATCTTCATGCAGGTGCTGATAACAGTAAACACATTATATGTCTTCAGCCTGGGATTTAACCACATTCATTTCTGGGTTTGTCATATGTTCTCTCGCTATTTATACTGCTTTGGGTCAGCTACTTGATACTTAATAAAATTTGCCTCCAAGCTGTACTGCAGGGAAAATGACCTATCTGGGGGAATGCTGTTCCAACTCTATAACCTCTGATGATTGCCCAATAGTCCTCTGACAAGGTTGCAGGGCAGCAGCAAGGGAAGGTCCATGCCACTTCCTGGCATTTAATGGCAACAAGTGCTTTAGTGTAAGTATAATTATATCCCCTGCTTTCAGGAGGCCTTTCCAGCCAACCTCTCGGACATGGGAGCAACTGTAGATGGCGTCAGCAATGTGGAAATTCGGCCTCCGCTCAAGGTCAGAACAAGCCGTTTGCCAGTGCTGATTTTACCAACCTTTCGGTTATTTTGGAAAGCTAAAAGAGAACGCAACAGAGGCAAGAAGGGATCTATGGGATGGAAATAATGAGCCATTTATAACCCAAAATGAGACTGCCAGGAAAAACAAACACACAAAAAAGTACATTTTATCAGAGGCTTGGGCTGCCCAAGGCTATTGGGGTGCAAAGCACTGCGTGTCCAGCTCCCTGGGCCAAGAGCTACAGTAACTCAGCACCCCCTGCAAGGATCCTCTCCTGTCAGCCCCATCAAGCAGCCTTAGCCACCTGGTGGAGAAGAGCTTTAGTGTTTTTAAAGTGTGTGCTGGGTGGATGTTTCACATTTTTGGTAAAGATGTGGAGTCAGCTTACGACACTTAAGTGCTTCTGCGTAAAACTTGCGCAATTCTGACAGGCACTGGGATCCTCGCATGAGGGCCCCCACCCTGACATACAGATTATGTAATGTGTGATCAGGCCCTCCAGGCTTCTCCTTGTAGCCTTTGAAAACAATTTCAGGCTCTGTACTTGGCTCTGGTTTCCGGCAGTTCTTTGCTCCGAAGGTGCGTGGAATGGCTCAGCTGTCAGCACTGCTGGTGAGATACAGAAAAGTGCCACGGGTTGATCTTCCTTTGGCACCAGCACAAAGGAGGCTGGCGATGGTCCCCAGATGGCCTTGGCCCACCCTGAGGCACCCTATAGGGAAGGATACTGAGGACTGTCAATCTAAGGAAGTGTAGGTCAGAGGACTGAACTGGGGCTGCTATGATCGGTAACAAACATGAAATGGATTTCCCCAAAGCAGAGCTTTCTAGTTAGAGCAGCCAGCCGCACAGTTAATGGTTTACTCACAGCTCCTTTGTCTGCTGATTGGAGATTTGTCACTGTGCTTGCCTCTTGGGCTTACCTGAGCAAAGTCATACAGTAGGTCAAGTGTTTGATGCCTTCTCACCTCCAATCCCTGTACTGGCGCCCGCCTCCCTGCCTGGCTTCTGTTTCCATCCAGGCTTCCATCCACTCAACAAAGCTTTCAAGCACCTGCTCTATGCCAGGTGCAGTGCCAAGTGCTGGGCACCAGGCAGGGCTTTCTCAACACCTGGTGGCCCCCTGTGGTGCGCTGGGCCAGTCCTAACACGGGCCTCCTCTCCAGTGTCACTGTCAGCCCCACCATTTCCTGAAATTATCCCTCTCTGCATTCACTTCCTTCGACCCTTTTCCTTTCCTCAACCTTAGGGATGGGACCATTTCTTTATAGTTTTTATCATAGAAATCCAACACATTTTATTTTATTTTTATTTATTTTTTTGGAGACAAAGTCTTGCTCTATCACCAGACTGGCTGGAGTGCAGTGGTGCCATCCTGGGTCACTGCAACTTCCGATTTCCGGTTTCAAGCAATTCTTCTGCCTCAGCCTCCTGAGTAGCTGGGACTACAGGCAAGCACCACCAAGCCCAGCTGTTTTTTTGTGTGTGTAGTTTTAGTAGAGACAGGGTTTCAGCACGTTGGCCAGGATGGTCTCGATCTCTTGGTCTCGTGATCTGCCTGCCTCAGCCACCCAAAGTGCTGGGATTACAGGCATGAGCCACTGCACCTGGTCAGAAATCCAATAAATTTTATTTTTATGAAAGAATTGTTCTTGGTAATCACAGATTCCTCTCTGTGGAATCTGAGTTTCTGCAGATTAAAAAGTGATGATGTGAGCTGGGCACTGCAGGTGGTGCCTGTAATCCCAGCTACCTGGGAGGCTGAGACAGGAGGATTACTTGAGCCCAGAAGTTTGAGACCAGCCTGGGCAACATAGAGAACCCTCCATCTCTAAAACATTAATTAATGTTAATTAATTAATTACAAAGTGGTGGTGTGAAGAAATAGTATCTTCTATGGAATGAACAAGGCATTAATCGAAAAATGTGAAGCAGGAAGGGACAGCGGAGTGATACATTGGGCAGAATTCCTCCAATTTCACCAGGTAGACAAATTGCCCCTTTCACCTCTCCACTTATTATCAGTGAGCTGTGTATATAATGGTTAAGGAGGCAAATTCTGGAGTTGGACTACCTGGGTTCAAATCCCAGCTCTGTAGGTTATAGCCTAAGAAAGCTATTTGATATTTGTTCCTTAATTTCCTCATGTGAAAAGAGGGATGGTAGAAATATCTAAGCACATCTCACAGAGTGGCTTGGGAATTAACATAAATTAATATGTATGAAGTTTTTATAACACTGGCATGCACAGTAAGCACTCTATAAATATTAACTTTGATTTTTCACAAAGGCAACTCTATGCTTTCTACTTTGCAGTCAGATTCTCATGGCAGTTACTGCACTCGAAAGACAGAATTTGTTATTTGGGCTGCAGTTTTCAAATCTGCAAAGTAGGAAGAAGTGATGAATAAAGATGGGGGGGCAGAGGCTGTGTTCTGGTCTGTGATCTCTACTCGCTTCATGACCTTGGACAACTCACTTACGCCCTCTGCATCCTGGAGATTGGACTTGGTCTGAATTTCCCAAACTCAGGTCATTCAAACAACACTTAAAGAATCTTTGCCATATTCCAGTCCTCTTCTGTATACTCAGCTACTTACTTGATATTTTCCTTTAGATAATCCTTAAATCAATTCACTTTCATATGTAGCCTCACAGGAAGCAGTAATATTTATGTATGCAAGAGTCTAACATGCTACAGATTTTTCTTTTTCCTTTATTTATTTATTGTGAGAAGGTCTTGCTGTGTTGTCCAGGCTGGCCTTGAATTCCTGGGATTAAGCAATTCTCCTGAGTAGTTGGGACTACAGGTGTGTGCCACCACAGAGGGCATGATACGCTGTAGATTTTTCTCACACATGTTAAAATAAATGCCTAACGAAAGTTTTAAACGTTTGTATAATACCCAAATCATCTTGCATCTTATCAATGAGGTGAACACAACATTTTTGGAAACTCTGGAGCCAATGTTTCCTGTGGATCCAGGCAACTCTAAAATCTAAAATTTTGCATCATGTTCAGGTTGCTGTTTAACTTAGGGTATGTTTCTTTATATTGTTTATCTTCTTGAGGGCTCAGACTGTGGCTTATACCTCTTTGGGCATGTAGCACATAAAAGAGTATTTCATGTTAAATTATAAGCACACCATACATACATACAAATATATCCATCTCCTACTCACCGCCAGACCCCATCTACTGCCAAAATGCTCATTTCTTTCTCTCCACTTCAGTGTCACTGTATTCCTCAAGTGGCTGTTCACAAATGAATTAATTGAAGCATGTGGAATTCCAGGCCTTGTGTGGGCACTCAGGAAATGTCACCTTCCCTAATCCCTTTCCCTCTTCCTGTTCCTCTTTGTTCGTGAGTAGCCCTTTGTCCATGTGAAAAGTGGGCCCACTTCCCAAGGAGTTTATAGCCCAAGCTCTTAGGTCAGAATAATTGTTGTCTTCAATTTTAGCCCTAAAAGAGGTTCCATTCCCAGGTCCAGAAACTTCTACTCTGAGAAAGCAAGTATACTTCTAAAAGCTATTATTAAAGAGATCTTAAAAAATTGTCTGGTGATTTCCTAAAATTCATCAGCAAAAATTGAATGCGCACCCACCGTATTATGACACCATGGTAGATTCACGGTCTGAGCAATTTCACAACCAACCAGCATTTACTAAGCCTCTGTTTGGGCCTCTTCTGGGTCCATAACCTTGGGAGACACAAATCTGAATAAGACAAATCTATGAGACTGTGAGACTAGAAGAGACTAAAAGACTGTGAACACCTTGAAAGCAAGGAATATGTCTTCATCTTTGCCTCTCCAAGGGCTTAGCAAAGCATCATGAGTGTGGTAGCTATGCATTAAATATTTGTTCCATAAATGAGCAAATGAGTGAATGACACTGGCCCAGCACTGAAGGAGCTTACAGTCTGTTTGAGAAGAAAGAAGCCACAGACAAACTATGGGTTAATTAACAAGAAACAACATTACGAGAGAGAATGCCAGCTAATAAAAAGGTTAAATGAAGGGGGTGCTGTCGTTTACCTTCCCCTGTTCTTTCAGCCGCAGGTCTCAAAAAAGAATGTGCATTGGCCGCTCTTCCGTACTTTGATTTTTGTGTACATGAGCCCAACTTTAGAGGAAATTTGCTGGGTTGTTGTGATGTGACTGATTTCTTTCTTTCTTTTTTTCGAGACGGAGTCTCACTCTGTCACCCAGAGTGGAGTGCATTGGCATGATCTTGGCTCATTACAATCTCCGCCTCCCAGGTTCAACTCTCCTGCCTTAACCTCCCAAGTAGCCGAGGTTACAAGTGCTCACCACCATGCCCGGCTAATTTTTGTAGTTTTAGTAGAGACAGGGTTTCACCATGTTGAACCAGGCTGGTCTCAAACTCCTGACCTCATGATCTACCCGCCTGGGCCTCCCAAAGTGTTGGGATTACAGGCATGAGCCACCACGCCTGGGCTATGTGACTGATTTCTAAAGGCCACCAACCTTGTTGGCTCCTGGGAATAAGCAGGGTATTATTTAATGTAAATAAATCAGCGAGTGTTTATACTTTCGTGCATTCTCCAGTCATCCACAGGCAGAAAGAGAAGTGGCAATAATGACTTCTTTGGAGCTATGAAGTTGGAATATACAAGAGAAGCTGAAAGGTTTCAATTAATGATTTCTTAGTCTCTAAGTCAGGGTGACCCTTGCACATAAAAGGGCCTTAGCCATCACTGCTGGAGAGGGGCGCTGGGCTTTCTATACAACTCTCTGGGATTCCAAACTGTCAGCATAAAAATAGCAGCCCAAATCAATGTTCTCTATTATTCATTAGTTACTGAAATACTTTTCCCAAATATACACCTAGCTGAAAGATGCCTTCTTTCAAAAGGTTTTAAACCATTTTTAGTCCATGAATCTTAGTCCATCTTTAAAGGGCACCCATTTTTCTTCAAACCATATATTTCAGTCGATTTCATTGGGCACCGATACCATCACCAGCAAAACCCTAATTAATTGGGAATGACATTTCCATTAAAATTCTTTTTGAAAAGTGATTTATGCACCTGGCTGATAAAAATTTCAAACAGGGCAAAATAATATGGAGTGGAAAGTAAATCTCTATAGATCTCTGTAACCCAGACTCCCAATCTTTTTCATAGAAACACCCAGTGTTAAATTTCTTGAGTATCCTTCTAGAAATAGTCTATGTAGATATAAGTACACACACACACACACACACACAAGGGGTCTTTAAAAAGTTTATGGAAAATGCATATTATGAAAAAAACTATGCATGGATTTTCATTTTTCTTGCACCAAAATAAACTCATACTAATCTGCTATAACATGTTGGAACAGAATCTAGTTGAGGCAGTAAGAAGGATAAGCCTTTTTTTTTTTTTAATTTAATCAGAGGTACTTTAATGGTCCCAGTAAAGTTATTCTGTCCTAACAAACTCAGCAACATAAGCAAACACTTTTGTACTTGGTAGATTTATTATAAGCCTAAAGAGATTGCCTTAAGTTCTCTTATATGTCATAGTAGCAAATACATTTAGAAAACTAATATAGGGATATAGTCATTATTTCTGATAATTTTATGTATGTTTGAAGTGTTCATTTTAAAAAGTGTTCAAGTGTTTTTTTAATTGCATTTTAGGTTTTGGGGTACGTGCGAAGAACACGCAAGATTGTTGCATAGGTACACATGGCAGGATAAGGCTTTAGTTTGATAAGAGCCTCTGTCAGAGCAACATGAATTCTGCTAAAATTGAAGCAAGAACAAACTGCAAATCTAGGGTGAAGCTTGGATGGAAGAATAGTGAAATCATTGAAACTTTACAAAAAGTATATGGGGACACTTCCCCAAATAAATCAACAGTTTACACGTGGCTAACTCATTTTAAGAAGATATGAGACCATGTTAAAGATGAACAGCAGCAGACCAATCACACGCATATTAAAGGAAAAAAATTAGTTCTGTTGGCTCCTGTCCATAATCCCAACACTTTGAGAGGCCAAGGTGGGAAGGTCGCTTGAGCCCAGGAGTTTGAAACCAGCCTGAGCAGCATAGTGAGACCCCCATCTCTACAAAAATATTAAAAATTAGCCAAGTTACACAGGCCTGTAGTCCCAGTTACCTGGGAGGCTGAGGTGGGAAGATCACCTGAGCCTAGCAGGTCAAGGCTAGAGCGAACCACGATTGTGCCACTGCACTCCAGCCTGAGCAACAGAGCAAGACCCTGTCTCAACAAAAAATTAATATTTGTGCCCCAATTAGAGAGGATTGACCATTAGGAGGATAAACCTAATTATCGCCAAAACCATAGACAGTTCAATTGGTTCAGCTTACACAATTCTGACTGAAAAATTAACGTTGAACAAACTTTTCACTGGATAGGTAATAAAATCATTGTGCTCAGATCAGCTGCAGACAAGAGCAGAGCTGTTAATGGAATTTTTAGGCAAGTGGGATCAAGATCCTGAAGCATTTCATTAAAGGATTGTGAGAGGAGGTGAAACACAGCATTACCAATATGATCCTGAAGTCAAAGCCCAGTCAGAGCAATGGCTACCAAGAGATTCCATTCTTCGTACCTCTTGTACCAGGAAGTGGTTCGGTCAAAGCAAAAGGAGACTGGTCAAGAGCAAAGGTCATGGTAACAATTTTTGGAGATTCTCAAAGCATTTTGCGGTTGCTTTCTGGAAAGCCAAAGAATGATAACATCTGCTTCTTATGAGGGTGTTTTGAGAAAGCCAAAACTTTAGCGGCCCAGACTCCAGGGAAAGCTTCACTGGAGAGTCCTTCTCCACCATGACAATACTCCTGCTCATTCCTCTCATCAAACAAGGACGATTTTGGAGTTTCCTTGGGAAATCACTAGGCATCCAACTCACAGTCCTAATTTGACTCCTTCTGACTTTCTTTTTGTTTTCTAATCTTAAGAAATCTTTAAAGGGTATCCATTCTCCTTCAGTTAATAAAGTAAAAAAGATTACATTGACATGGTTAAATTCCCAGGACCCTCAGTTCTATAGGTGTGCACTAAATGGCTAGCACTACTTACACAAGTGTCTTCAACTTGATGGAGTTTATGTTAAGAAATAAAGTTTATATTTTTATTTTTATCTTTTAATTTTTTTTCCATGAACTTTTTGAAGTCCCCTAGCACAGCAGTTGCCAACCTTTTTGGCACCAGGGACCAGATTCATGGAAAACCATTTTCCGCAAACCAGGGTGGGTGGGGGATGGCTTCGGGATGAAACTGTTCCACCTCAGATCATCAGGCATCAATTAGATTATCAGAAGGAGCGCACAATCTAGATCCCTCACATGGGCAGTTCACAATAGGGTTCACTCTCCTTTGAGAATCTAATACCGCTGATCTGACAGGAGGCAGAGCTCCTTTGCTCACCTCTTACCTTCTGCTGTGTGGCCCGGTTCTTAACATGCCATGGACCAGTACCAGTCTACTGCCTGGGGATTGGGGATCCCTGCCCTAGTGTGTGTGTGTGTGTGTGTGTGTGTGTGTGTGTGTGTGTGTGTATTCCCCTCCCCTTCCTTCTATATACACTTACATTCTTTAGTGAAACTTAACAGATATTGTGAAGTTTGCTGAAAATCTATACAGCTGCACTATATTCCATAATATGGGTGTCCCGTAATTTACCCAGCCCCTTCTGAATAGACATAATGGGGGTTTCCACTCTTTTACTTCCACAAACATAATTTTGCACATATGTATGAGTAGGACTACAGAATCAATTTCTTGAAGTGGAATTACAGAATCAAAGGATACGTAAATTTTCATTCTGATAGACATTGCCAAATGGTGACACTTAACTTTTGATGAGAATTTCCAAAAAAGTAAAGGATTTGTTCATGCCAGAAACAAGTGAAGATAGTATTTTATTTTAAATTTTAATACCTCAGGCAAGCAAGTAGCACATTTATTCATGAAACTCATTTGTCCCGGTCCTGCCACCTAAAACACACACACAGACACATTGTTATAAACCCATTCAAAATATACTTGTGACAACAGCTTGCTCAATGAGGAACTTGCCAGAAGTTTCTTTTCATCAAATTGTGTGAGTATTTGTCGCAATGGGGTGAGCTTGCACGCTCTCTACTTTGCCCTGGCTGTGTTTACTACCTTTTGTGGCCCTGGTCAGTTAGTAACACTGCCTTGTTTTTCTTTTGTAACTAAAGGTCACTTTGTGACCCTGCCCTGTTCCCCACCTCCTCTGCCCTAGTTTCTTCTCATCTTAATTTCCTCATAAGAGTAACCAGTCTGAAAATATCAGGACAGGCAGATTACTGACGTCTCGGTGAAGAGCCCCTGGGCACAGTGGAACTTGGATTTGACTTCCTATTACCTGTGGGGGTGCGTTAGTAAACAGACGACCTGGCACTCTGCTCAGCGGCTTCCCTTCCTGGCTTTGTATAATGAAAAAAGTAGAGACCCAGAACATTTTCCCGTTTCTCTACTGTTTACCCAACACGCATTCTGCGCTACCAGCCCCATTTGTGGCTTCTTCCCTATTTGCTCTTGTAACATGAGAAATGGTGTGGAGGTTTTATGTTTGTTTTGTAACCAGCTATAACCATTTCCTTTTCTCTGCCTCTGACTACAAACACATTTCCTTCCTGGTAACCATTGAAAATCTATATCTGACCAGGTTGAAACCGAATGAAGTAATTTTGGTTTCATTGGTGACAACCAATTAAATATAATTCTGTTTACATTTAGAATGGGTTGTAAATTTAAGAAGATGACTTAAGCCCTGCTTAAAATATTTTTTGGCTCATAAAACCACGAAATGATTTCTGTAATATGAGTAATCAAGAAGCTTCATACTTATATTTACCTTTAAATTGCTCTCAAAGAGCCAGAGACTGGACACAAAAAACAAACAAAAGATTTAGACCCTGCAAGGAAGCTATTTCACCATCTCCATGCTGTGAGCCGTTTAAGGTCCTTAGCTCAGACAGCCCTATTTTCTCAGGGAGCAGTGGAAAAAACACATCTCCTACTTAAAAATAACAATAAAAACAAGAACCACACTGCACTACATTGGTAAACCTCAAACTCACGTCAGTCACCTGCCCAGATGGGAGTTTAGAAGTTGGTGCTACTCCTCTTGGTCCTGCCTTAAGAGGTCACCAGAAAACAGGACCCTGAGTTCTAGGAAAAGGAGTAAGAATGGACAACATTTGGGAGCCACCAAACTATTCCAGACCCGGTGACAGAAACCTTAAAAGAAAAGCTCCAAATACAATCAACTGACCAAATCCCTCCACACAGTGGAGAGGCTTCAAATCAATCAAGACAACTCCCCATTTGTGGGCACTTACAACAAAGATACAGGTATATCTTTGGCAATGGATTTTTTTTTTATCGAGTTCTATCTCCTTTTTTGCACAAGCATGTATTAGGAATGTTTTATGTGTTGTACTTTCACTGACTAAAAAGTCATCATGTGTTGTATTTTCACAAAGACTAAAAAGTTATCAACTCTGCCCCATGGTAGGTGCTCATTAAAAATTGTTACATGAATGAATCTGTGAATGTATGCATGTGTGAATGAATGAATGAATAAATAAAGCTTACAATATGGTTATGGGGAAAAACACAGATTTAATTTTCTGTTACTTGTGGGGGTGGTATGTACAGAACACACTGGGGTACATGACCAGTTCTACCCAGGGCAGTGTGGCAAGACCTCAGACTTGAGGTGACAATTGAATGGGCATTGGTCAGATGAAAGGAGGAGGAAGATAAGTAAAAGACCACAGAATGAACAAAAGCCTAACACAGAGATCAGCAAACCAGAGCCTGTGGACCAAATCCCATCTGCTGTCTGTTTTTGTAAATAAAGTTTTATTTGAAAAGAGCCATGCTCATGCATTTATATTTTTTCCATGGCTGTTTTCACACTACAACAGCAGCATTGAATAGTTGCAACAGAGACCACATGACCCAGAAAACCAAAAATATTAACTCTCTGGCCATTTGCAAATAAATGTCTGCTACCCTCTGGCCTAGTGATATGAAAGAGCTGAATATTCAGAAACCTGCAGGAAAGTCCTGATAGCTGACACTTGTAGTCCAAAAAGGGGCTCAGTGAGAGAAGAGACAAAACACTGAACAGAGGCCAACCCTGAAGATTCTTCTGTGCCATATTCAGAAATTCTGTTTTGCTCCTTTAGGAAATGGGTAACGAGCAGTTTTGCTTTTAGAAATATCTCTCAGGGATCAGGATGGACAAGAGAGATGCAAGATTGCGGCAGGAGATCAGCTCTCCAAACTTCACATCTCATAAATTCCTTCATTCAGCAAACCCTGAAAAGCTTCATGCTGTCATTATGCATCTTGCTCTATCCTTGGGAAGCAGAACCTGACACACAGGCATGCTCAATCAATATTTATTGAATAAAGAAATTAAGGAAAGAATGAAGACAATATTGTAATGGCATCGTTATTAAATGGTTTCCTGAATAGGCTGCCTCTGTTATGAAACAAATAGCTGAGATTCTCACAGATTTCCAGTTTCCATATTAACAGGCATTGAGATCCAGGCACAAGGAGGTTAACAGTGAAACACAAGCCAGAGAGAAATTCCTCCCCTTCAGCTCTGGTGCCAATATCATCAAATACCAGTCACTGGCCAAACCTGTGTTTATTCCATGCCCTGTGTCTTAATGAGAGGGGATGGGACAAGAAGCAGTTGTGCTAATAACTGTCATGAAAACAATAATATCACTTGGCTCCATGCAGCAACTTTCATTGGAAAATCTTGAATCATTTTTTTCTCTTACATAACTATTATTTCCATTTTTATTTCCACTAAAGGAGAAGCCAAGCCACACAGAGAGGTTGCGACTTGCCCAAGGTCATGGAGCAAATCAGAAGATCAGTTTTTAAAAGCTGAGAAGGACATCAGGGTATGTGAAATCCAGTTGCCTTTCCAGCCTAGAATGGGCTGGGTTCATGACTCAGTAAGACACACGGCATTAACTAAGCTCAGCGTCTCTGAAAATGAGTCAAGCTGAGGTAGGCTAAGGGCCTGAGGGGCTGTGTCAGACAAACATTTTCAGTAGTCACACATTGTCCCTGCCGATCAGATTTTAACGTCTGTCACTGAAGCCCATCACGGTCAGAGCCTCTTACGAGATTTAGCCTACAGAGGTAAGGAGGTCTACCTCGGGGACGTCTGTCTTTTCTGGGTGTTTGCCCAGCTGTCAGTTCCGATGAAGCCCAGACCACCCCATTCCATTATCCATCAAGAGACTATGGCTGGGCTAGCCGTAGTTTCCACTGGATCCATGATGATTCTGGTGTTTGTTGTCCCAGCATAATTACTAAGAAGTCATTTTTTTACTCTAAAAAATGCCCCAGTTTGGACCATAAATTAGTTATATGGTCACTCTAACTGACAAATCAAGAAGTATCTATGAGGAAACCAAAAGCCCTCTTTTTTTTTTTTTTTTTTTTTTTAGAAACATTTTGCTTTTGTTTCCCAGGCTGGAGTGCAATGGTGTGATCTCAGCTCACCACAGTCTCCGCCTCCTGGTTCAAAGATTCTTCTGCCTCAACCTCCCAAGTAACAGGGATTACAGGCATACACCACCATGCCCAGCTAATTTTGTATTTTTAGTAGAGATAGGTTTTCTCAATATTGGTCAGGCTGGTCTTGAACTCCCGACCTCAGATGATCCGCCCACCTTGGCCTCCCAAAGTGCTGGGATTACAGGCATGAGCCACTGTGCCCAGCCAAAAGCTCTTTTCATCCTGATGGTTCTGTCTTGGCCACTTTTGTTTCATGGACCTAGAATCTTGAACTCATAATAGGCCCAAATTCCAAGTCAGTTTAGGAATCTCCTCTGAGCTATGTAAATATTCCTGGTCATAGAGTTAGCTACACAGCCCACAGACCAGTTAATTACTAATTGTGAGCAATCACTTCCTTTCCTTGTACCAAAATCTGCCTTCCATATCTTTTATACATTGATCTTAGCACTATTCTCAAGAAGCTGAAAATTCAATTCTCCTGCCTGTCCCATAAGAGAACCCCCTTAAGTCCTCTGTTGTCCAGCCCAAATACCATCAAGCATCAAGAACAAATTCTAAACAGCATTTAGGAACGTAGCTTTGGAGTCAGACACACCTGGATTCGGATCTGGGCTCCATCACTCCCTAGCTAGAGAGCCTTAGGTAAACACTTAACTTCTCCAATCTGACTTTGTCTGCACATTTTGAACAAACATTAACTTGACCTAGGCACTGCTAGTTATAGAATCAGTAGCCAGTCCTCCTTTCTTTCTTACTAACCAAGGGGCTCACTTAAATGCTCTTGGATTACCCAACTTTCTTGCAGCTAGATGTGGTCATGCCACACGGTTCTGGACAAGATGCTGCAAGCAGAGGTACCAGCTGGAGTCCTGGGAAAGCCTGTTACAGGGCACACATCCAGCTTGCATTCACAGTGTTAGTTTGTACTACTTAGCTTCTCCCTTCTTTCAAATACTTCCTGTGTAAAAATTAGTCGTGAAGTACAACATAGAAGAGCTATGCTGCATACATGAGGAAGAAAACCTCCAGCAAAAGAGACAGTTCTTGCTGGCACCATGGGGCCTGCATACACACTCTAAAGTGCTTACAGCTGGACTTCCTATTACATGAGAAAAATAAATCCCTCCATTGGTTAGGCCATTTAAACCGGGTTTCTGCTACTTGTTGTCAAACCAATCCTAAATGACACATACTTCAGAAGGTTGTTGTGAACGTAAAATGAACTTACTACAGTGCCCAGAACAAAACATACAGTGAATGGTTTGCTATTATCAATATCATAATTATTATTGCTACTTATTGCCATAGACCTTAGAGAGAGGGGCAAGAGCATGTAGCCATAGCAATCCTTCCAAACCTCTGATAGCACCAGTACAAAAATATCTGTGAACACACACAAAAAAGTCAGTTGCTGATGTTTCGACAAGCGCGTCTCTGTTCGTGGCTAATGAAGCCAGTTCTTCAAAGCACCTGACCCTGAAAGCACACACAGATGAAATTCCACCTGGCTGGCAGGTCAGGGAGTGAGTTCTTTCCTACACAGGGAATCCATCCATATTGTATAATGTATCTCCCCGAAGTCCTGTCTTCTCTGAATGAAAAGTGAAGCACAACACTTTAAGGATGCCATTATTTCATGGGAATAGTTTCTGCTCAGAAACCAAAGCCACACCTAAAACCAACGGACCACAGGAGCACATGTTCAAATGGAGCTCTGGGAAGTGGAATTACCTTTCTATAACCTCGGTGAAGCATCTGCCAGGATCAGACAAGGACATGATCGGCCATGCATTTTTCCCTGGAGTCCACCAAGCCACAGATTTGGGTTCACGGGGACCTATCATGGTTTCCACCCCACCTCCAGCTACTCCCTTCTCCACTCTGCAGAAAAAGAGTGGTGCAATGGAAAAGAGAAACAAACCACAACCACCACCACCAACAACAAAAAACAAGACAAAACAAAACATCACAAGTTTCAGAGTTCAACAGACCTAAGGTTCAAATTCCAGTGGGTCTCTGGATTTAACTACAGGTGACCCACTTCATCCAGGTATTTTTGGGCAGACCATTTGCCCTTTCTGAGCTGCAGTTTTTGTATCTGTAAAACACATAAGAACATTTCACAGGTTTGCAGAGGATTGAAGGAGAACGTCTGTGTAGCAGTACCTGGTACAGGGTTATCATGAGTCCGTCTTCCCTATCAGCAGGATGGCCCTGGCTGACTTTTTGTATTTATCACCCAAGCCCAAGGAGTGGACCCAGCTCAGGTCACTTCCACCAAGGGCAGCTTGTTTGTTGCCTTCTACCCTGTGCATCATCATCCAAGTTTTTGGGCCACACTTGGGGAGCCAAAGCCTTCTCCGAAGCTGAGGTCATAAAGCAGAAAAAGACAAAGCTCTGCTTTCAGAGAGCAAGTTTGGTTGGCAGTGAGCAAAGCCACCTCTCTGTAGTTAATCTGCCCTTGGGTATGGGAGTGAGTCCCCAGTAAATCCAGCACAAAGCGGCTGGCCCGTTCAGCCTTCCCACCCACCACAGCCATGAGTAACACCTGGACAAAGAGCTAAGCACTGGGAAGCAGCTCCACCCAGCCTGTCCATCTCCAGGCACAGCCCCCTGGGGGCCCAGCCTCAGGCAGGATGGAATATGACAGTCACAAGATTCACACCTCAAGCCATGAAACATATTCTTCTCGCTACGTCACCTGGCAGGTGTCATCAGCAGTTGGTTTTACAGCTACAGTGGCGCACACACAGCATTTTCTTCACCTCTGTGTCACAGGAATGGCCACTGTTATTCTCCTCACTTTTAACCACTGGAGTATCTAGGGACATTTGCCAACAGCGTTTGTGGATGTTGAGACTGGCTGGTTATTTGTACATACATTTTTCTGCAACTCCATAAGCTGGCAACGTAAGGCCATGCAGAAACCAGAAATTCAGGGTCCATACATAATGACTCCACACAAAATGTGTTTTGTCACAGAGTATAAGAATAGATAAACTAGTAATAGCAAATGACGTGCATTCACTGTACTGCAGGCTCTGCTGAGCATGTCACTTTCTATTACTATTATTATCCCCATTTTACCAAAAAAAAAAAAACAAAACCAAAAAACCCTCGAGTCTTCTTGGTGTATTCCAGATGTTAATTCCTTTTAGGTGTTAGATATTATAAATCTTTTCTTATTCTGTCACCTTTTTGTTAACTTTGCTTATTGTGTCTACCCTTTACAGAATTCTTAATTTTTAAAATATAGTCAACTCTATTAAATTTTCAACTTATGGCCAGGCACGGTGGCTCATGCCTGTAATCCCAACACTTTGGAAGGCCAAGGTAGGAAGATCATTTGAGGTCAGGAGTTTGAGACCAGCCTGGCCAACAAGGCGAAACCCGTGTCTGCTAAAAATACAAAAATTAGCTGGCCGTGTTGGCACATGTCTATAATCCCAGCTACTGGGGAGGCTGAGGCAGGAGAATTGCTTGAACCCAGAAGGCAAAGGCTGCAGTGAGCTGAGATGGCACCACTGCACTCCAGCTGGGTCAACAGAGTGAGACTCATCTCAAAAAATAATAATTACCACTTATGGTTTGTGTATTGAGTACCTTCTTTAACATCTCTAATATCTCCTTTTAGCTTTATAATTTTACTTTTGCACTGAGTTCCTCTTTGGCGTATGCTTGAGACAGTGAACTAACAAGCTGTTTCCCTACTACCAAGTAATGAGTTTTAGGCAATCCATCCCTTCCCCACTGATTGATGGTGCCATGTTTATCCCAAAGAAGGTTCTCATGTAGACTCAGATCCAGCTCTCAATCTCTGCTCTTTCCCTAGATGTATTTGACAGTGTTCCAGTTTCAAACTGATTTTGTCTGGAAGGGTGAGTTCCTTCTCTTTTCTCTTCTTTTTCAAAATGACTTAGGCATCATGAACTTTTATTCCTTCATATAGAGTAACTATGTTGGAATTATTTATTCTTCATTTTAGAGTAAGTATGTTGAGGTCCTCAAAAAAAAACTTGCAATAATTTTGTCTGAAATTACATCAAATTTATAGATTAATTTTGAGGGAAATTAATGTGTTTATATTTCAAAGATGTGGTATATCTTTCCATTTATTCAGATCTTTTCAAATGAACAATTGAGTTTTACATTTTTCTTGGTAAGTTCTTTGATAGGTTATTTTCTACATACTATGGAGTTTGTGAATAGTACCTTATTTTTTAAAAAATATTTTCAAGATGGTTTTGATAAAGAATAATACTTCTTAGACCAGGCACAGTGGCTCATGCCTGTAATCCCAGCACTTTGGGAGGCTAAGGTGTGAGGATCACTTGAGGCCAGGAGTTTGAGACCAGCTTGGGCAACATAGTAAGACCCTGTTTCTACCAAAAAAAAAAAAAAAATTATTCAGGCATGATAGTGGGTGCCTGCAGTCCCAGCTATTCAGGAGGCTGAAGTGGGAGGACTGCTTTAGCCCAAAAGTTCAAGGCTGCAGTATGCTGTGATCTCACCACTGCATTCCAGCCTAGGCAACCCTGTCTCAAAAACAAAAAAGCAAAACAAACAGAAAAAAGAATAACAATTGTTTAAAAGTGATCAGGTATTCATCATGTCTGCTGAAGTCTCTTATTTTATTTAGTCTGTTGATGAAATATGCGGATACAACCTTTTATTTCTTTTTTCTCTCCTTTTCCTTTTTTCTTATCCTTCTATCTTGCCCAGAAACTACAATATACAAAACGATTAACAGTTAACTGTTGTTAAACAGTAACAGTGAAAGCAGGTTGTGTCTAACTTTTTTTTAAACTTATTGTATGACCCTTTAGAACCTTCAAATAACTTCCATACTCATTACACCATTTGTGTTTCATAAACACCCATTAGTAGGGAGAACAGGTTTTGGCTCATTTTATAATTAACACTCAATATGGTTGAGTTTTGGAGGATCACATAACTAGCAAGGATCAAAATTCATATTCAGGTCTTTAAAACTTCAAGTTATCTCACTATAACAAGCTGATTTGTATCTAGTCAAAAATATATAAAACCACATGATTTAATTCAGTAATACACATAGTGAATTTGAATTTAAATCCCATTCCATCCTGAAAAAGATGGTCTGATACAATCCTATCATTTTTTAAAGAAAACTGTGTCAGCTGATATTAAACATCTAAACCTTGTCAAGTATTAAGAGCCATATGACCATATCAACTAAGGCTGTAATTCTATTAAGAATTTGGGTCTATGCCATGGCAAAACAGTCAGTTAATTTGGTCTGTTTAGGTAAAGTTATGGCAAAACAGTTAATTTAGGTCAGTTTTGTGGGCGGGAGGGAAATTGGGTAAGAAATATTCATCACATTAATTTTACTAACATTGCAATACAACTACAATTTTATTTGTATTTTGGGCATATTTGAACATTTAAAAGCTGCTGTAAAGATAATATTGTTACTTCATTTTTGTAAGAAGGAAAAACTAAGTAAATCAATTTCTTGGTTGTGCAAAAATAGCCCAAGGGGAAGTGACCTGTGAACAGAACTCATGAATTAAACCTGAGTTTGGTCTACCAGTTCTCTGTAATCAAGCCCCATGATTCACTCATGGAAATCAGTGCCTCTTAAATTCACTGAATGACAGACACCTCAACAGACACACACCTGTGGATTCCCATAGCTCCGTTAAAAGTAACCATCAGGAAGCAATTAGGGACTGCATCTGTCTCCAACAATCGGTATTTTTCTTTCCATTTCTTGCATTTTCACTTAGGGAATGTGTAAGGGATCGTCCTCTCTAAATGGTGCTGTTACTTGGAATGTACCAAGTATGCTGATTTGCTAAAGGGTCCCAGGCTTAAACAGCAGGAAAGCACAAATAAAGCTGTACTCAAAGAAGAATCTAAATATCTCAGAAGAGGAAATCAGAAAATTGTAAACTTTCTTAAATGCAGCTTTGCAAGTTGAGTAATAAAATACGATAATGTAACTAAGCAGGAGGCTTGCATTAACTGTGAAAAAAATGAGGGGCAAGGAATGGTTCCAAATCGATTGTATTTATCAGAACTTCTGATTTCCTCTGAAATGGCACACGCAATGAAATTTACTGTGAGCTAGCTAACAAAAAAACCTTGTTTTTATGGGAAATAAGTATTGTCAGAAAAGCTAACAGATTCTATTTTAAATCCTCAAGATTATAAAATTGAGCTTTTCATAGATGAAGAAAAAAAGGCTCCAGAACAGAGGCATCATGGACGCAGTGATTTCTATTTAATCTCTTACCTGCTCAAGGGAAAAAACCATCTCAACTGAAATTAATATAGTTTTCTGTGGCGGAATATATAATGACAACTAATAATGCAGATGCTGTCTGCATTGAGTGAATTTTCTTTTCGTTAAAAAAAAAAATACTCATGCTGGTTAAACACATGAACTGTACAAGTTTATATTTGGCCAACCCCTGTACCCCCACCTGTTCATTCAGGCATTAGCCCTGAGGACTTAGAAAGCAAATGAATGATCTGTACAGCAATGGGTAAAAATAAACTGAACTATTCTTGTAACACTATCAGAGATGATCTGACCAAACAGAAGATCACGTTTCATGAGATAAAGTAGTCAAATGAGATGTTTCCTCATGTTTTACGATTGGTTTGGCTTATTCAGTGTGTATAAAATAGCTGACCTTCATTCCAGGAGAATGAGCAGCAACCAAATTTAATGCTATTTGCTCAGGGGTTCAAATCTGGTTTCATTGCCTCTGAGGCAAAGTTTCTAAATGTGCTACTGTTACAGAGACCCAATGCTTGGCATATAACTAAGAAGGAACATTTAAGTCAATGGACACTATATTGGCTTTGTGGGTTAATCATGTTATTTCAATGTGTTTGCCTCTTTGGGAATAAAGTTCAAGTAGAAGTTGGATAAGTTATTAGCTTTTGGAGTGAGCATATATATACACACACACATATATTGAATAAGCACATATTTTTGAAGTGAGCATATTTTTGTTTTATATATGTATAATGCTTGTTTTATATAGAATATATAATCTCTGTATTTTATATATAAAATCTCTATAATAAGAAGTTCCCAAGGACAGCCAATTATAAGATCAACCAGTGCACTCACTCCCTGGCTCACTATTCTTTAGCCATATTGGCAATTAATTCCTTGAAAAACCTAGATGTGGTTGATAGATCATTGTTCACAATTTTTCACATCTTTCCTGTATTAAATAATTTATCCATATTCATCTACATTTCTCCAAAATACCATCAGCTATGGGTAAAATATTTTCCCCATCCCATTGATTTTGGGCTGGGCCATATGGCCTATGTTAGCCAACGGAGTGTTCCTGAACATTTTTAAGAGGACTTAAATGCACTTGCGTGATTTCATTTGGGCTCTCGGGCTCCTGTCATGTGCTATGTAGGGAATATGTTTCAAGAAGCTATTGGTCAACACAGGATGAGTCACGTACAAGGGAGACCTGAACCTTGGAGGCCAGCCAAGCTCTGCCAGTTGTAGCTGACCCACAGGCCCATGTTGGAGGAATAAATGCTTACTGTTTCAAACCAAAGTTGTGAATAGTCGGTTGTAGTGAACGGGTATAGCAAAATGTCATCTCACTGCCTTAGCACATACCCTTCCCTCTACTAGCAATCATCTTCCATGACCAGTCTTTGCCTAGTTAATTCCTGCTCATGCTTCAGAGCTCAGTTTAACTGTCTTGACCACAGGACAGATGCCACAGACCTGATTACCTCCCCCTTCATATCCTGTGTTTCCTCTTTTGTGAGATTCATCACATTCACAATGTTTTGCTTCATGGCATTCAACTAGAATATAAGCTTCTTTGAGCGGTGGGACCACAGTGTATTTTTCATTGGTATTATTCCTAGCACACGACACACAATGCTAATACAAAGGGGATTTAATAAATATTTGTTATGTGATCTTTTTAAAAAGGCCATGTGGTTCTGCTACTTAAGAGTCAGAAAAGAAACTTAATTTGTATGAGTTTTGGTTTTCAGCAACTATAACATGAACACAATAATACCTATCTCCTAAAATAGTGAGGATTAAATAAAGCAACCATTAAAGTTAATGAATTTGAAGAAAGATTTATAAGTATCTGACACATGGGTACAGAAAAGGCACTTGATAACTGACAGCTTTTATTATGGTTGGAAAGATAAATATATTTGCCCTCTGTCTAAGAACACTATTTGTTTTAAAGCAATATTTTTGCAAGTCAAAAAAAAGAAAAAATTAGATTAGGTTGCTACTTAACGATTATTCAGTTTGGTATTTCAAAGCATCCTGCTTACTTATCATGCTCTGAGTCCCTTTTAGAAGCACTTTCGGGTAGAATTCAGCTACGAAGAAACAGGTTGGCAATTGAAACTTGGCTTATTTCAAACATTTGTTACTAAATGACTGTATCCTTTTAAAAAAGAGTAAAATTCATTTTTGCCATTTATCTTTATTTTTATTTATATTCACCATTTTGCTATTTAAAATTTTTTTCCCTGCTTAATTAAGCTTTTAGAGTTAGCACTTATTTTCAAAATGTTTTTTCTTCATTCCTACAAATAGCTTTTGGAATAGGATTTTATACAACCTAAATCAGTTTTTTTCTTTTGCCAAAACCAACATATATCCAATACAAAAAATTAGAAAATATAGGTAAATATAAGGAAGATTTAAATGTTTGTAATCCAATCACCCAGAGATAGTCACTGTACATTGTATCTTTACCCTTTTGAAGTTAATGTTTCCTTTAATTACCACAATTATCTTTCCATGCCAATAAAGATTCGTCTACATCTTTTATTAGTAGCCTTCCAACATAACATCATTTACCTGAGCAATTCCCTATTGCGGAAATTTCGTACATTTTACTTTTTTTCTTTTCCTATTATCAGTAGTATCTCCATGAATAAGTGAAGAGATAACAATTAGTTACTGAAACCTTTGAAAACACCACTTAATGAGTCTTGCAGTTCAGAGCAGGACAGATCATTATCCTGACTATAATCCAAGCCTTTCGTTGTATTTCTTATTGTGAGTCTAGAACCATCATTGAAAAATAGTAAAGTTTGGTGGGTGGGCTACATTAGAATAAGAGAATTTGAGGAAAGACTTTCATTTCTGGTCTCAATAATGAATGTGCAAACCAGAACCTACAAATCAACTCGTGATCAAAAATACCTTCACAGAAAGCAGGAATCCTGAAATGGGAAGAAGGGAAACAAGGAAACCCACAGATCACCGTTGCTCTCACTCTCACAGCTACCATGTCCATATTTGTTTTGACAAACACTCCTTGCCCACAATCTGATCTCTGGTATGATGAGCAATGACGTTCCCATTTTACAGATAAAGGGACTGAGGCACACACAGAGAAGCTGACAACAGTGTCCACAGTGCTACAACCAGTTAGTAACACATCCAGGGTTCTAGAACACAGCCAGGTTCTGGCTCACAGAGAAGTGCTTGTTTTATGCTCACATAATTCTCAGTAATACTGGGAATTATTCGGAAGAGGAAACAGGACTCAATGCAGCAGGGAGATGAGTAGAAACATAATTCTCCTGAGAGACAGCATGGAGGCATTTGTTAGCTACTCGACACTGGTCTAACATCTTCAGTAAGAGGATAATACCTCTATCCACCTCCCTAGGGCAATATGAGCATGATTGCTTATTTAGAAATTTGTCCCTGTAAGAGCTTTGATATTCTCAAAGGAGAGGTGCTGCCGAAAAGTAAAAATATTTTCTTTGCTTCCATTGTGCACATGAGAGAAAGGAGATTTGGATCAGGTAAATAAATTATTGGAAGACATATACATTCTTTATCTAATCACATTAGGATAATACTCCTGAGCTCCTTGAATGGAGGTATCCTGGGTACCTGCTGTCCTTAGCACATACCTTATGAAACTGAAAATCTTACTCAACCCAATCAGAACTGCTTATTAATGGGCTAATCAGAAATGTCAGTCAAGGAAAAAAAAGGAATACATTTATGTTGTAAATGTAATCCCTCGACAGGTTCTTCCCACCTGATGCATAGAAGAAATCAATTCACTGCCACCATGGTATTGGAATAAAGAAAGAATTTAGTTAATGGCGGGCCGCCCAGTGGAAGGACTGTCATTATCATTCAAGTTGGTCTCCCCAAAGGCTCAGAGGCTAAGGTTTTTCAAGGATGGTTTGGTGATCCAGGGACTAGAGAATGGGTGTTTCTGATTGGTTGGAGATTCAATCAGAGGGGTGTAAAAAAAAATCATCCTCATGTGCTAAGTCTGCCTCTGGGTGGGCGCCATTGGACAGGTTTAGTCATGTGTCATAAGTCTAGGTGGGGTTAGTAGATTGCCAGAATGCAAAAGTCTGAAAAACATCTCAAAAGATCAATCTTAGGTTCTACAATAGTGATGTTATCTATAGGAGCAATTGGGGAAGTCATAAATCTTGTGACCTCTGGCCACATTCCTGAGCAGTAAGAGATTACAGAAACTCTGCCTATACCTTCGCAGAATTCAGGCCCCTTCCATAGTCTTAATCCTGTAGCTTTTCATTTGCCTTACAAAGGCATTTTCAGCCCCAAATAAGGAGAAGATCAGTTTTAGGTAGGTACTATTATGATCCTTGTTTCAGAGTTAATACACTAAATTCTTCCCACGGTTAGCTTGGCCTACACCCAGGAATGAGTGAAGACAGCCAGCCCATGAGGCCAGAAGCAAGATGGAGTCAGCCATGCTAGACTTCTCTCACTGGTGTAGTCTTTGCAAAGGTGGTCTTATAAACATTATATTATATTATATTACATTATACTATATTATACATATATACTTAAGATGGAATCTTGCTCTGTTGCCCAGGCTGGAGTGCAGTGGTACGATCTCAGCTTACTGCAACCTCCACCTTCCAGGTTCAAGAGATTCTCCTGCTTCAGCCTCCCAAGTAGCTGGGATCACAGGCGTGCATCATCACGCCTGGCTAATTTTTTAATTTTTTAGTAGAGGTGGGGTTTCACCATGTTGGCCAGGCGGGTGTTGAACTCCTGACCTCAGGTGATCTGCCTGCCTTGGCCTCCCAAAGTATTGGAATTACAGGTGTGAGCCATCATACCCTGCCCATAAACATTATATTTTAAAAATGTATTTACCAACCCAGTGGAAGGCCATGGTTCTTTCCCTCACTATAGATTCACTGGCAAGACTCCAATACCACATTTTTTTTTGCCTAAACCATACCCATAAGATCTCATTTTTCATTTTCAACTTTCCTTTCTTTGTAGTAGGTGAGAACTTAAAGACACTCATGAGCTATATATTGTAGAGTTTATTATTTTTCCTAGTCTCATATCATTAATTTAACATTAGTGAGTCTTTCCAAAGCATTCCATTTAAATGTCATGGTAATAATTCTCTCTCTTCACCCTCATGTTGTTAGTTAATGAAATATTAAAGTAGATAGCATAATTTTAATAACAAGTAAAACTAGTACAAATATGTCCGGTAACAAACAATTCTGATTATCATAAAACACAAAACTCAGCTCCTCAGAGAAGAAAGGGATCAGTGTGGACAGAGTGGAAATTCTGTTCAGTGTGTTTTGATCACCGGTCCAAGCCTTACAGAGGTAATGAACGTTGGTTCCTCCTATGAGTCACTTAAGTAGAAGTTGGTTAAAAGAGTGCCCAGAATAGTTTTTTTTATTAATTATTAATATTAAGCAGTGTATTTGTGGACAATGACTGGAGACAGTCCCAGGTAGGAGTTTAAATCATATGTATTCATTCACACTCGAAGTTTTTAAATCCCATCCTCTCTACCCCAATAAATTTCCGGAGTCTGTCAACTTGCCCCTCTACATGATAGCTTTGAATTCACATTATCTTGCTCATAGGACCATAAAGGACCCAGTTATTCACCAGAAAAGCCTCTTAAGATGAGAGGGAAGAGCTCCAAGAGCAAATTAAATCCCAACTTTTATTTTCTTCCTACTACTTACAAACATTGCAAACTTTCCTATTATTTCTTATTTTCTGTCTCACACCAGTAGAAGGTAAGTTCTGTGGGAGGAAGGATTTTATCTCCCTCATCTACCTCTGTATTCTTGGTACACCTAGAATAGCGCCCGGCACAGAGAAGTTACACAATAAATGTTTGTTAAGTGAATGATTGATTTAATCCAGGTATATACAACATGGGCGTTTTCTACACAAATTTGATCCCGTTTAATGGTTAACTTTTTGTTTTTCCATTTTTTAAATAAATTTCTACACTGTTATAAAATTTTCAAATTACTTGGCAAAAAGAATAGCCTGCAAAAGGCTAGCCAGATTTTAATCTTGTCTAAATCAGGTCAGAAAAATCAGTTTTACTCCAGAAAACACAAAGGGCAAAGTACAATGGCCAGAGTTACATATCAGCTACACTCACCAGGTGTGCAAAGCCATTTAATATTGTCATTCAGACTCAGCCCTAATGAGCAATCTTGTTTATCTACAAAACTGAGAACAACCAGCTGCTAACAACCAGACATTGTCCCCAAGCCCAGCACACTTCATGTCACCACTCAATGCACCTACAACCTAGCTCTGTTATTAGAATTTCTCATAAGGACCATGATAAAACTGCTGAGAAATAAAGAAAAAATGGATTTCATACACATGCTTTAAAGCTTTATGTTTAGTTTTCTAAGTGTATGTTTTGCTCTGATACAGTTAGATTTGCAATTGAAAAGGGAAAAGCATATCAGAAAGAAGCTTTTTGTTAAAGCAGACTGATGAAGAAACCAGTGATAGATGGAAAGCACAACTCATTTTAAATTACCAGAGGAAACCACAGAAAGTTTCTCCAAAAGAAAGAAAAAATAAAGCAGCAGCCAGTTGGAGAATTACTTATTTTTATTATACCAATTAAAAATATAGTCAAGGAGCCAGGCATGGTGACTCACGCCTGTAATCCCAGCACTTTGGAAGACTGAGGTGGGTGGATTATTTGATTATTTGAGGTAGGGAGTTCGAGACCAGCCTGGCCAACATGGTGAAACCCCGTCTCTGCTAAAAATACAAAAATTAGATGGATGTGGTGGCAGGTACCTGTAGTCCAAGCTACTCGAGAGGCTGAGGCCATTGAACCCAGGAGGCGGAGGTTGCAATGAGCCAAGATTGTGCCACTATAATCCAGCCTGGGTGACAGAGTGAGACTCCATCTCAAAAAAAAAAAAAAAAAAAAAAAGATAGTGAACGGCTTCACGCCACATGTCTCTTTTTGTTTGTTTGTCTCTGTGTCGCCCAGCTGGAGCGCAGTGGCCCAATCTTGGCTCACTGCAATCTCTGCCTTCTGGTTCAAGTGATTCTCCTGCTTCAGCCTCCAGAGTAGCTGGAACTACAGATGTGCGCCACCACGTCCAACAAATTTTTGTATTTTTAGTAGAGATGAGGTTTCACCATGTTGGCCAGCCTGGTCTTGAACTCCTGACCTCAAGTGATCCGCCCACCTCGGCCTCCCAAAGTGCTGGGATTACAGGCATGAGCACCGTGAGCACCATGCCTGGCCCCACGTGTCTCCATAGAGTGAAGACGACCACGATCTTTCTTCGAGCATCACCTTTCATAGTCTTCCAAGATGGAGTTATGGGCTTTACTTCAAACATTGCCTCATCTTCCACATTCAGCCATCAAAATCATTGAATACAACCTTTATAACATTTTGCAAGTTCAGCATCCCATTGATACCAATTCAGGCTCTGCTCCTTATTGCAATGAGCTATTATAACCACTCATGAATCATATACCTGCCAGTGCTGTCCTTGTGCTATTCCATCTCCATGAAGCCACCAGGCTTTCCTCTACCCAAACTCCCTGGAACACCATTTAAGGCTTTCACCCCAGGCCAATTCACCTGTGAAATCCTATTTTTAGGCAATCCCCCTGCAGCATATATTTTATGCTTTAGCCACAATTAGTAGATAGTGGGCTACATGAGTCTGAAGCTCAATAGGACAATCTAGAGCAACTGAACATTTTTAAATACAGTAGTTCATGATTTCTGTGGTGGATGCTGTGAGGTGCCACTCAGATCCTTCAAGACCATGATGCTCATTCTTCCAGCTGCATGGGAGTGCTGGCTCACAGCTAAATCTCTCTCCAAAGAAGCTGCCTTACTCAAGCTCACAAATTCTCCAAGCTGGCAGCCCATATCCAGTATCCAGTGATGACTGGTTGAGGCAGAGCACAGAAGCCCAGACCCCTTGCCTTGATGACTGCTAACTCTGACGAGTGATCCCAGCTCGAGGACTCATCCCATGCCATGGGCTCTGTGTTGACTATATTATAGCTTACCTTCTCCTTCTGCCCAGTCTTGCTTCCCTTACTTCCAAGAAACTCTTCCCTACAAAGCTCTTGCATAGAAATCTTAGGCACAGGGACTGATTCTAGGAAACCCCTTCTAAGATGGTTTTATTTACATTTTACTTGAAATATTATCTTATAAAAATGACTTGCTTTTTAATTAATGTTTATGCTTGACCATTTAAATATTTTTAAGGTTCCATTTTAATTCAGAATGTTTAATTGAAAGGAAGGAGCATCTATATGTTTTTTTTAAAAAGTATTCATTCATATCCAGCTCCACAATCAGATATTGCTTAAAATGTTAGAGCCAGAACTCTGAAATCTGGCTCCATCGTTTCCTAGCTGTGTAACTTTGGTAGGTTACACAGCCCCTCTGTGTTTCCATTTCCTCACCTATAAATTGAGGATAATAATAATAAAATGATCCTAACTGTTGGGAAGACTAAATGAGTTATCATATATAAAGCATTAAGAATGATGCTTAGCAAAAAATACATGTACTAAAATTCATTAGGGTAACACTAGCTGCTGTAATAAATGGACGTAAAATTGTCCAGTGGCTTGATTATGTAATAGACATTTCTTCCTCATTTATCTGCATGGTTTTACAAGGACTTAGTTAGTAGATACCCAGTTATCTTCAGTACATGATTTCTCCATCCCTATTGGCCAGAAAAGGGAAACATGAAGGAGTTATGTACCAGAGAATTCTACAGAGGTCATTCTTCCTGCTCAAATCCCATTGGCCAGAACATAACAACATGGCCATCCCTAACTGAAAAGGAGGCTGGGAAGTGTAGTCTAGACAATGGATTATAATGACTAGCTGTCTATACAGCAAATTTTACTGTACTGATAATTATTGTTCATCTCATTTTTATCAACTTTCGAACTTGGGCTATTTTCTCCACTTACCTAGAATGTTGCAAAAGCCTCTTCACTGGTCTAACTCCAGGCTATTTTGCCATCCCAAACCCTTCCTCCACAACAAATCTGGAGTTATTTATCTAAAATCCAAGTCTGATCTTGTCCCTCACCATCCTCCAACTTCAGTTTAACATCCTTCTGTGACCCCCACCCCCCACTGCCTCAAGTTCCAATCAAATCCCCTTCAGTGCCTTCATGACTCAGTCCCACCACATCCCTTTAGTTCCCCTCTAAATTTCCCACCCACCTTGCAGTGGGTGTTTGTGATGTGACACCCACTTTGTGCCTGCAACAGTGCTGGACACTGCGACTACTCCAGTGAAGAAGGTGGGCAGGATCCCTGCTACACTTTAATGAGGTAGCCAAAAAAACAAGTAAACAAATAAATATGCAATATTAAGCTATAAGGAGTACAGTGAAGAAAGATACAGGCTTTAAAAAAATGGGAGTGGTGAGCTAAATAAACAGATGAGTAAATAACATCTTAAGTTTCACGTGCAAGTGATGGCCATTCTGCAGCAGGATGCAGTGTGGACTTTTTATCTTCACTATAATTACACAACCCCTGAGACTGCATATTACAAAACAGTTCTTATCATTGACCTATATTTGAGTGCCTTTTAGCTTATTTTATGGCTGCTGTTCAGGGAAACAGTACAGACCACTAAAGATTGCCTAATGTGCTGTTTGTGTGGGATGTTGAGAGAGTATCGTTTGTTATTGCCCCATGGGGCAGTGACAGTACAGTGACTCAATTTTTTCCCTACAACCTTCTTTGCAGAAAAATCTGACTAAAAATATTTAATAAAACCAAGTTTTACTCAAGTATGAAAAACTTATTTTTAAAAGTTCCCTGGGCTATGTTACTGTCACCTTGGTAGTTTAAAAAGTATTATATATGTGATATTCCTGCCACTTTCCTGGATTTAGGTTTTCAAATTCAGAGCACGTGAAATTGAAGGTTTTCTTACAGAAGCTTTCTTTTAACCAGGGTAATTTGCTCCCACCTGATTTGGTCATTTTTTTAAATTTTTGTTTTTGTTTTGAGATGGGGACTCACCTTGTCACCCAAGCTGGAGTACAGTGATGGGATTACAGCTCACTGCAGCCTCTGACCCCCAGGCTCAATCAATCAACCCTTCTGCCTCAGCCTCCTGAGTAGCTGGAACCACAGAAGGATGCCACCATGCCTGGCTAATTTTTATAAATTTTTTATAGCAATGAGGGTCTCCCTATGTTACCCAAGCTGGTCTCAAACTCCTAGGCACAAGCGATCCTCCCACCTTAGGGAGGATCCTCACAAAGTGCTAGGATTACAGGTGTAAGCCACCACACCTGGCCCTGATTTAAATATGCATTGGCCTAATATAAGCACATGCTATGATGTGAGATGCACATTTAAACATGGACATCCTCTTATAATCCTTCTATTAAAACAATGGAACTCTTGATTCAAAATAATTTTTTAAAATAATCGAAATTGTTGGCCAGGTGCAGTGACTAACACCTGTAATCCCAGCACTTTGGGAGGCTGAGGCAGGCAGATCACTTGAGGTCAGGGGGTCAAGACTAGCCCGGCCAACATGGTGAAATCCCATCTCTACTAAAAGTACAAAAATTAGCCAGGCGTGGTGGCACACACCTCCCAGTTGCTCAGGAGGGTGAGGCAGAGAATTGCTTGAAGTGAGAAGCAGAGGTTACAGTGAGTTGAGATCATGCCACTGCACTCCAGCCTGGGCCGCAGAGCAAGACTTCATCTCAAAATAAAACAAAATTAAATTAAATTAAAAATCTAATTGTTGACTAGTTGAGGAATCATTAAATAAAACTTGGAATATTGTATAGTCCTCAAAACCCAAGTTTGTGGGGCCAAGCGTGGTGAGTCACACCTGTAATTCCAGGACTTTGGGACACTGAGGTGGGATGATTGCTTAAAGTCAGCAGTTCAAAATCAGCCTAGACAACATAATAATAAGACCTTGTCTCCACAATTTAAAAAAAAGAAAACAATAATTAACCAGGTATGGTGGCATGTGCATGTAGTCCCAGCTACCAGGGAGGCTGAGGTGGGAGGATCGCTTGAGCCCAAGAGTTCAAGGCTGCAGTGAGCCTTGAACTTAATTGTGCCACTGAACTTCAGCCTGGGCAACAGAGCAAGACTCTGTCTTTAAAAACAATAACAACAACAACAAAACAGCTGTTGTAAAACACTTAAATACTTATAGCATGGAGAAATAGTTGGGATATAAAACCGAGAGGAAAGGGGAGAACATAAAAAAACTGTAAAGAGCATAATTGTATCAATCAGATTTAGAAAACTCAAAAGAACCTCAAAGAAGCCAGAAGAACAGCAGTCTAAGACTGGCAGAGTAGCTCACAAAACTGTTAGGATCCCAGAGCATTCAATCCTGCTACTCCCCTATCCTCAGGCCATGACTTCTAAATAATGGCCCAAGATGGTTGCTTTAGCTCCAGCTGGTATACCCACATTCCAGCCATGAGCGAAGAAACAGGGAGTCACACCTGGAGCAAAGTGAGCAGACGGGGACAGGGAGAGTTGCCTTTTGTGATAAACAGAATAATGGCCTGCTTAAGATGCCCAGGTTCCAATCCCTAAAATCTGTAAATATGTCATCTTTCATGGAAAAAGGAGCTTTGCAGATGTGATTAAGTCAAATATCTTTTGATGGAGAGGTTATCCTGCATTGAAGTGAATCCTGGATAATGTAATCACAAAAGTCTTGATAAAGGAGGATCAGATTCAGATAAGGAGATGTGATTATGGAAGTATAATATGGGGCACTCTAAGTCAAGAAAAGCATGTAGCTTCTAAAAGCTGGAAAAGGCAAAGAAACAGATTCTCCTCTTGAGCCCCCAGAGAGAACACAGCCCTTTCAACCCATTTTAGACTTCTGACCTCTAGAATAGTAAGATAATAAATGTATATTGTTTTAATCCCCTAATTATGTGGCAATTTGTTACAGTAGAAATGTGAAACTAATCTATTCTCCCTTAATTTACCAAGGAAGAAGATAAAATCAATAATGAGGTGAAACTAATATATGCTGCCACATGTTGTCCTTTAAAAATGGAAATACATATTCCAAAGGAAAGGGGCTAATTGTGTTTTACTAAAGTCTTAGATTGTAAATATGGAACCCCAATCCCAATTCTAGCTAAAGGCTAAGAAAAGGGAGAAGTTTATTTAAATTTATTTAAATGGCCACCCCATTAAAGAACAAATGAAGGATAAAGTGTATACCCATAACGCCCGTAGCCAAGATTCGTCCAGCATGCTCTCTCTCATTCTATTCCCTCTGCTTTTCTCTGTTTGCATTCATTCTCTTCTACTGAAGATGGACCTAATTCACAGGATGAGAAAGGCAGTGGACATCTCTGGGTGATTCAGTCCGACGTAAGGATCTTCACCTGATTGTTCATTCCTTTGCCATGTATTTACTGGGTCCCTACCATGTGCCAGGCTAATGGACAAGACAGACAAGTCCCTGGTCTCATCCCGGTAGCTCACACAGACAGTAAGCAAATGCATAAACAGTATCTTCCCAGATTATATCAGGTGTGATGATGGAAATGTGCAGAGATAACTGGGGCCACCACTCTAGAATGGGTCATGGAAAGCCTCTCAGAGGAGTGGACATCTGAGACCACAAAGATAAATAGAACAGACAGGAGCATGACTGAGGGGACAGTGAAGACTCCAACGGTGATGTCATTAAAAAGGGAGTCATACCCGGAGCAAAGTGAGCAGATGGGGACAGGGAGAGAGCTGGGGCTGGAGACAGATCTGGCAGGGTCTTGTGGGTACATCTTAGTTTTCCTGGGAGAGCCCCCCTTGTATCTGTTTTCTTTACATACATATTGATAGCCATCCCAGTTTGAATAGTCATACAGTCATCCTTCATATGAGCTATAGAAGTCAGGATTTTATCCTAAGAGAAATGAAAAGGCATTGAAAAGTTATAAGCAGAGCAGTGAAATGATCTGATTTTTACTCAGGATCCCTGGAAACCAGAGAATGAGCTAGTAAATGCAGGGAGTTCAATAAGTCAACATTCAGGACACTAAATTTTTTATTTATATGTTTTTCTTACTTTTTGAAATGTTTATTATTATTTTAGAGACAAGGTCTTGCTCTGTCACCCAGGCTGGAGTCCAGTGGCGCCATCACAGTTCCCTGCAGCTTCCAACTCCTGGGCTCAAGCGATCCTCCCACGTCAGCCTCTCAAGCAGCTGAGACTACAGGTGCACACCACCATGCCTGGCTAATTTTTTATAGAGGCGGGGTCTTGTTTTGTTGCCCAGGCTAGTCTCAAATTCCTGGGCTCAAACGACCCTCCCACCTCGGCCTCTCAAAGTACTAGGATTATACACATGAGCCACCATGCCCAGCCTGAATTTTTTTTTAATATAAAAAATCAATATAAAGACAAAATAAAACTAAGTACAATTTATGCCTTTAACCTAAGGTACAGATAAACCCTTATCATCCTCATCTAACACACAGACCTTAATTCTACTGCTAATTTCCTTCCCACTTCTCTTCAATTCAGAAGCACTTTCTGTGGCAAAACATAGCTCCAGCTTTCTGGTCTCATGGCAACTTGGCAGCACAAGGCTTCTAGGCTAAAATCCCAGCTTCCATGGATCCACGCTGTTTCAGTCACAAATATTTACCTTGCCTGGCTCCACAGGCTAATTAAAGGGGTAGGCGCTGTTCCTCTTGGCTCGCCTCTAAATTGCTTTCAGAGGAAGCAGCAGCGGCAGGACCAGAATGGCAGGACCAGAATGGCAGCCCCATCACTCATCTCCATAGCCACACAGTGACTGCCTCACAAATATCCTGTTCAGATTAGAAAAGGGGTTTGTAGCCACACCCTTGCCTCTCTCCAGCTAGATCTGAAATTGCACCTCCCGATGATGATTTCCCCTGGAAGCTGACATTAGCCTTAGCAGCATATCTGAACGACAGTGCCTCTGAAAGAGGGACTCAGAATCAAATACTAAGAGCTTATTACACCAGTTAAAACACAGCATTTCATTGTGAATATTTCCTTTTATTATATGCTTATTATAAACAATTCAAGGTGAAGAAAAGGTGGGAAGTTTACAGGGAATTTTTCTTCTGCTGTCACTCAGCTCCAGCACTGAACCAAAGACTGCCCTTCCCCTAGAAACCTCTGTTATCCGCTTCTGGTATTTTCTATGCATACACAAGCAAATGGAGATACACACACACACACACACACACACACACACAACATACATACATACATGTTTAATAGATCACCCTAAAGGCTTTAAATTGATTTCATAATAACAAGCAAGTCCACATTTGATAAACCATAAAATGGAGTCACATTATAGTTCCTGTCAGCAAATTTTGTTCCTTAATGCAGAAGGCTCGGCCCTTCCTATAAAGCAGAGTCACTGGGTGAACCCTGGTTATAACTCACAATGGAGTCAAGAAACCAAAACCAGATTGCCAGGCCCAGGAAGCAATCAGAACATGAGGTGAGGTTACAACTCTGAAAACAGATTCTCAAAACCTGGGCAGGGGAGGGAAATTGAAGGAGAAGGTAGAAATAGACTCTGAAACAAGAGGCTCAGAGCACTGGGTCTAGTCAGAAAGGGAGATGATACAGTTTGGCTGTGTCCCTACCCAAATCTCATCTTGAATTGTAGTTCCCATTAGTCCGCCTGTCAGGGGAGGGACCCAGGGGGAAGTAATTAAATCATCGGGGCAGGTTTTTCCCATGCTGTTCCTGTGATAGTGAATAAGTCTCAAGAGGTCTGATGGTTTCATAAAGGACAGTTCCCTTGCACACGCTCTCTTCCCTGCCACCATGTAAGACATGCCGTTTGCTCCGCCTTCACCTTCCATTATGATTGTGAGGCCTCCCCAACCATGTGGAACTAGAGTCCATTAAACTTCTCTTCCTTTATAAATTACCTAGTCTCAGATATTTCTTATAGCAGTATAAGAACAGACTACTACAGGTAAGAAAGCACCCCAGGGTTTACTGTCATCACTGGGGTGATGGGTAGGAAGCAGGAGTGCAGAAGTGGTAATTTGAGTTTGCCGTACAGGAAGAAGCAAAGATACCACTGGAAAAACAGAACACATCCACAAGGTGAGAGGAAACAGGGAGCCCGCAGGGGCTGAGGCTGGATGGCTTCTACTTGGGAGTACATAAGAGAAATGTCATCTTCCTCTGCCTCTTTTTTGAGATACTTCTAATAATATTATAAGTTGCCTTTTGGCTTTTTGTTTGTTTTAATATGGTGAAATGTACATGTAACATAAAATTCACCATTTTAGCCAATTGTTTAGTGAACAGTTGAGTGGCAGTAAGTACATTCATGATGTTGTACAACAAGCACCACTATTCATCTCCAGAACTTTTTCATCTCTGCAAACTGAAATCCTGTCCTTATTAATAACTCCCCAATCCCTACTGTATTAGTTCATTTTCATACTGCTATGAAGAAATACCCAAGACTGGATAATTTATAAAGAAAGAGAGGTTTAGTAGACTCACAATTTCACATGACTGGGGAGGCCTCACATTCATGGTGGAAGGTGGAGGAGGAGGAAAAGGCATGTCTTACACGGCAGCAGGCAAAAGAGTGTGTGTAGGGGAATTCTCCCTTATAAAACCATCAGATTTCGTAACTTATTCACTATCATGAGAACAGCATGGAAAAAATTCACCCCTATTATTCAATTAGCTCCCACTGGGTCCCTTCCACAATATGTAGGGATTGTGGGAGCTACAATTCAAGATGAGATTTGGGTAGGTTCACAGCCAAACTATGTCACCTACTTCCCCCAGCCCCTGGCAATTACCATCCTAGTTTCTGCATCTATGGATTTGACTACTCTAGGCACTTCATATAACTGGACTCACACAATATTTGTGCTTTTGTAACTATCTTATTTCATTTAGCATAATGTCTTTAAGTTTTACCTATGTTGTAGCATGTGTCAGAATTTCCTTCCTTTTTACAGCTGAATAATATTCCATTGTGTAGATATACCGCATTTCATTTACAGGTATTGATCGACTTACGACCTATGCAACTTACGACCATTCGACTTTACAACCACAATCGCTAGCCACGACTGCTCCACGTCTGGCAGCGCAAACGTTGCCCAGCTGGGCATATGACAGTGCGGACCAGCTTCTGGAAGCACTACCATCTCCGCGTGCATATAGCCTACTCAACTTACAACCAAATCGTGCTACAACCGGTCTGTCGGAACCAATCGTGGTTGTAAGTCAAGCACTAGCTGTATTCATTTATTAGTTGATGGACATTTGAAATCCTTCCACCCTTTAGCTATTGTGAACAATGCTGCTATAAACATGGGTATAGGTTCAGGTGCTTTTCTAAATGAAGTATACCAAGCCATGAAAGATCAACAGGGTTTTTCTAAGCAGAAGACATTCCCAAGTGAGGGGAAGTGTGACGTGAGGAAGCACGGCTTGTTCAATGAAAGGTAGGAGGCCCCAGAAGGTGGCAATATGAAAGAGGATGAGTGATAAATGAGGTAAGAAATGTGGGTCAGGCCATTGAAGTTAAAAATACAAAAAAGAATAGAATATATTCACCACCTAGTTGTGTTGTGTCTTAATATTTTGCCCTATTTACTCATTTTTAAAGAAATATGGTATTATGAATACAATTTATCTTTCCTGCAAAATCACACATTATTTCATTCCCCTTCATAATGGCAACCATTTTCCTGAATTTTACATTTGTTTTTTCATGTTTTATAATTTTACAACATATATAAACCATACAATGTTTTTCATACCTTTAAACTTTATATAAGTGGCATCATACTCTGTATATATCCATTTCCAACTTGCTTTTTAAAATCGAAATTATATTATAGGGTTTTACTTATATTGTTTCATATTAATATTCCATAGTATGCATATTCTATACTGTATTTTTGTATCATTACAAACACTGCAACAAAAAACATTCTTGTACATTTTCCTTGTTTGTATGCGTATGACTTTAGGCTGTGGACCTAACAGCCTCAATTTACAAAGGCAAATTGCTCTCCAACTAAGTGGTTTTATCAATTTACATTCCAACAAATGGGGTTCAGTTGTTGCCATTCTGCCACAACCTTGACAACAGCGAGTATGGTCAGATGATTAAATTTAACAAGTTGATAAAATAGAACAGTAGTTAAGAACCCAGATTTTAGAGCCAAACCACTGGTGTTCAAATGCTGGCTTTACTGCTTACTAGTTGTATGGCTTCCGCCCTACTTTCCCTCTCTGGAAGAAGAAAGAGGTCGTAGTACCTAGTTCATGCACTCATTGCCAAGAATACATGTGGTAACATATGCAAAGCATTTGGAATAATATATAGTTAATGCTCAATAAAGCCTTTAGAATAATATACAGTGAGTGCTCAGTAAGTGTGAGCCCTGTTTTAACATTTTGAATTGGCCATTCAAGTCTTGTCTCCTGTGAATTTCCTATTCCTTTCCTTACCCTAGGACTTTTCATTTTGACTTGTAGGTATCCTTTAACTACTCTGAACAATAATCACTCATTTGTTGTTATATGTTGGAAATATCTTTTTTTAGTCTGTGGCTTGTCTTTTTAGTTTTTATGACATTTTTTTGTCAAGAAGTTTTAAATTGGAATCTAGTCAATGTATCATTCTTTGTATTCTTTTTTCTCTTGCTTAATCAATCCTCTTCAGTGCAGTCATACAGATATTATCCTATATTTTGTTTGTAAAAGTTTCTAAAGTTTGTTCTTCACATTTAGGATTTTAGGACTTGTTTCATGTAGAATTTAATTTTGTGACTTGTGTGAGGTAAGGGATTTTTTTCAATCACCTCTCTATATAAGAAACCAAATATTGTGGTATCATTAATGAATTTGTAAAGTCATTTTTGTCAGATTATTTCTATATATGAATAGGCCTGGTTTTAGGCTCTCTATTCCATTACTCTACTTTTTTTTGTTTTTGTCTCTTTTTTTTTTTTTTTTTTTTTGCCTACAACAAACTTTTCTTCCTTTCTTCCTTTCTTCCTTCCTGTCTTTTTGTTGTTGTTGCTTAGTTTTTGTTTTTGTTGTTTTCGTGACAAGATCTCATTCTACTGCCCAGGCTGGACTGCAGTGGCTTGATCATAGCTCACTGCAACCTCAAACTCTTAGTCTCAAGCAATCCTTCTGCCTTGGCCTCCTGAGGAGTTGGGACTACAGGTGCACTTCATCATGCCCAGCTAATTTTTTTTATTTTTGTAAGATATGAGATCTTGCTGTGTTGCTCAGGCTAGTCTGGAACTCCTGACCTCAAGTGATCCTCCTGCCTCAGCTTCCCGAGTAGCTGGGACCACAGGTGCATGCCACTGCACCTGCTAATTTTTTTTTTCTTTTGTAGAGACAGGATCTCCCTATGCTGCCCATGTTTTCACTGTCTTAATTATAATAGCTTTAACATTCATCTTGACATGCTAGATTATTTCATTACCACTTTGGTTGAACTAGGAATTCCCTTCTCTGCCTGGTTCCAGGTCCAAGTTGGCCAAGTTAAGACCTTGTGTGAGACTTCGGGATGTGGAAGTGAAGGAGAGTCCTTCACTTTTTGAAGCTCTTCACATTTAGATGGGTGATGGACACAGAAGTACCTAACACATTCTAACTTGCCCTTGCTCTCCTCTGCTTTGCATCCTGTTCCTCTTCCCAAATTCTGGTCTGGTAGCCTAAGACCTACTACCAGATATTTGGCTAACAGCCACAGAGGAGGTGGATTCACAAAAGCAATAGCTTCACACAACCTTCTCCATGAGCTTCCTCTGCAGTACAAATTCAGTAGCTGGATGTGTACTTGGCTTCTTAGATTTTTCTGTAAACTCTGACATGTCGACTTATGCCAGTGCTTTCAGAAGATGGTTTAGACTCTTCTCTGATCTCCCAGCTTCTCCTTCCAGATCTTCATCTCCCAGCTCCTCCCACAATTGGATAAGATCTGCTTCCTAAAATAAATCCCATGTCATAACACTCTTTGTGGCTCTAGTGCCTTGATTGAACCCTGACTGACATGTTTAATAGGTTAAAGTGAGCCTTCCTATCTTGGTCTTCTGCAAACTTGTTGGTCCTTTGCTCTTCCATATGATTCTTTTAAAATCATCTTATCAAGTATCCAAAAGAAAAAAAGAGTTTTGGTTTGAGTGGGATTGTTCTGAATTCATTAATTAATTAGGGGAGAACTAAATTTTTTTTTTTTTTTTGGTCAGGTATTTGCCATTTAATTTCATCAGCTCTTTTTTCTCTTTCCCTTTAGATTTTTTTAAAATTTATTTATTTTACTTTAGGTGCACACTATATCTGGCATTTCTCCCCATGCTATTGCTATCCCTCCCCACCCTCCTCTCCCTCCCCACCCCTCACTGTCCCTGCCCTACCCCACCCCAACTGCCCCCAGTATGTGATGTTCCTCTCTCTGAGTCCATGTGTTCTTGTTGTTCAACACCCACCTATGAGTGAGAACATATGGCGTTTGGCTTTCTGTTCTTGTGTCAGTTTGCTGAGAATGATGGTTTCCAGATTCATCCATGTCCCTCATTTTTTATGGCTGTGTAGTATTCCATGGTGTATATGTACCACATTTTCTTTGTCCAGTCTATCATTGATGGGCATTTGGGTTGGTTCCAGGTCTTTGCTATTGCACACAGGGCTGCAATGAACATATGTGCGCATGTGTCTTTATAGTAGAACAATTTATAGTTCTTTGGATATATACCCAGTAATGGGATTCCAGGGTCAAATGGAATTTCTATTTCTAGATCACCACACTGTCTTCCACAATGGTCAAACTAGTTTACACTCCCACCAACTGTGTAAGAGTATTCCTATTTCTCCACATACTCTCCAGCATCTGTTGTCTCCAGATTTTTAAAGGATCACCATTCTAACTGGTGTGAGATGATATCTCAATGTGGTTTTGATTTGTATTTCTCTAATGACCAGTGGTGATGAGCATTTTTTCATGTGTTTGTTGGCCTCATATATGTCTTATTTTGAAAAGTGTCTGTTCATATCCTTCGCCCACTTTTGAATGGGGTTGTTTGCTTTTTCTTGTATATCTATCTGTTTTAGTTCCTTGTAGATTCTGGATATTAGCCCTTTGTCAGATGGGTAGATTGCATTTTGAAAAGATCAACAAAATAGCCAGAATAAAAAAGAAAAGGGAAAAGAATCAAATAGATGCAATAAAAAATGATAAAGGGGATATCACCACTGATCCCACAGAAACACAAACTACCATCAGAGATTACTACAAACAGCTCTACTCACATAAACCAGTAAACCAGGAAGAAATGGATAAATTCCTAGACACCTGTACTCTACCAGGACAAAACCAGGAGGAAGTTGAAACCCAATAACAAGGGCTGAAGTAGAGGCAGCAATCAATAGTCTACCAACCAAAAAAAGTCCAAGTCCAGACGGATTCACAGCCAAATTCTACCAAACGTACAAACAGGAGCTGGTTCCATTCCTTCTGAAACTGTATCAAACAATACAAAAGGAGGGAATCCTCCCTAACTCATTTTATGAGACCAACATCATCCTGATACCAAAACCAGGCAGAGACTCACCAAAAAGAAAACTTCAGGCCAATATCCATGATGAACATCGACACAAAAATCTTCAATAAAATACTGGCAAACAGATGCAACAGCACATCAAGAAGTTTATCCATCATGACCAAATAGGCTTCATCCTGGGGATGCAAGGCTGGTTCAACATAAGCAAATCCATAAATGTAATCCATCACATAAACGGAAATAAAGACAAAAACCACATGATTATCTCAACAGAGGCAGAGAAGGCCTTCGATAAAATTCAACAGCCCTTCATGCTAAAAACTCTCACTAAACTAGGTATTAATGGAATGTATCATAAAATGATAAAAGGTATATATGACAAACCTACAGCCAATATCATACTGAACGGGCAAAAGCTGGAAGAATTCCCTTTGAAATCCAGCACTAGACAAGGATGCCCTCTCTCACCACTCCTATTCAACATAGTATTGGAAGTCCTAGCCAGAGCAATCAGGCAAGAAAAAGAAATAAAGGGTATTCACATAGGAAAGGAGGAAGTAAAACTGTCTCTATTTGCAGATAACATGATTGTATATCTAGAAGACCCCATCGTCTCAGCCCAAAATCTTCTCAAACTGATAAGCAACTTCAGCAAAGTCTCAGGATACAAAATCAATGTCCAATTTTTAAATAATATTTAATATTTTAAAAATTATTTATTGATGTTGATGGAGTATAAATTATCTTTATGCTAATATTGTGTTTAGTAATGTGTTGATTTTTCATGTTAGGTCCAATTGCTTGCCTGTATTTTATCTCAGACTCTATGAAGGTAGTCAATTTCTGTGAATAGTGATTGTTTTGTTTTTATATGCCTTCCTTTTCCTGTCTTACTGTTCAACTAGAATGCCCAAATAATGATTGGCTAGAAATAATAACTATAGGCATTTCATTTTGTTCCTCATATGAAAGGAAGTAACTCTAAATATTTACCACTAAATATGATGTTTGCTACAAGTTTCTGATAGACATATGAAGGAAATTTGCCTCAGTTTGTATCTCCTGATTTTTTTTAACATGAAAGAATATTAAATTTTCACAAATAATTTTTCTGCCTCTGTTGAAGTAATCATGTGCTTTTTCTCTTGTAATTTGTTAATGTGGTAAATTGTATTAATAGATTTTTCTAATATTAAATCATCCTTGCTTTCCTGGGAACTTAACCTAGTTATAGTGTATTACTATGCATTATATGGTATAGTATGTTTTTGTTTTTAAACAAAATATAGAGTGTTTTCATTTTTAAAGTTACCAATTTTGCTGAATTTTATTAGAATTTACAAATTTATATTTAGAAGTGAAGTTGGCTTACAATTTTTTTTTTTTTTTGAGACGAAATTTCATTCTTGTTGCCCAGGCTGGGGTGCAATGGCACGATCTCAGCTCACTGCAACCTCTGCCTCCCAGGTTCAAGTGATTCTCCTGCTTCAGCCTCCCAAGTAGCTAGGATTACAGGCATGTGCCACCATGTCCAGCTAATTTTGTAGTTTTAGTAGAGACAGGGTTTCTCTATGTTGGTCAGGCTGGTCTAGAACTCCCAACCTCAGGTGATCCACCTGCCTCGGCCTCCCAAAGTGCTGGGATTACAGGTGTGAGTCACTGTGCCCGGCCTAAAATTTTCTTTACTGTCCTTGTCTTATTTTGGATTCAAGTTTATGTCAGTCTAATAAAATGAACTTTGGGGTACTCCTTCATTTTGTAATCTTGTTATAGTCTCTGGAAGAGTTTATATAAGATTGGGATTATATAGTCCTTGAAACTTTGGTAAGAATCACCTGTAAAAAATTATCTGTGGCCAGGTGCAGTGGCTCACACCTGAAATCCCAGAACTTTGGGAGGCTGAGGCAGGAGGATCACTTAAGGTCAGGAGTTTTGAGACCAACCTGGCCAATATGGTGAAACCTCGTCTGTACTAAAAATACAAAAGTTAACCAGGCGTGGTGGTGGGTGCCTGTAATCCCAGCTACTTGGGAGGGTGAGGCAGGAGAATTGCTCGAACCCAGGAAGCAGAAGTTGCAGTAAGCCAAGGCTCTGTCTTAAAAAAAAATTATTTGTATGTGATTTCATAATATAGGTAGATATAATCATTGATGTAATATCTTTCAAGATCATGGAATTTAGGTTATTTCTTCTTAAGTTTATATTGATTATTGTTTTCTAGAAGTTAACCATTTTGCATGTCTTCTGAATTAATTGACACAAAGTCATACCTTATTGTCTCTTGTTACCTGTTTTAATTTCTCGTATATTTATGGTTATATTTCTTTCCAATTCACAATTTCAATATTGCTTTGAATATCTTTTGTATGTAACATCATGCTGAAACTGGCTGTAACAAAGCCCAGTTTTAAATAGTTTTAATAACCAATTCCTCCAATAACCCAGAGTTGTGCAGAGGAATAGAAACAGAAATACCACTAAAATGACTTCTCTATAACTGCTGTCTACTGTCCCTAATTCTTCCCTGGGGAGTCACATAGCCTCAAATGTGTACTTCTACAAACTCCTTAGAAATTGTTGCTCTTATGTAAATCCAAAGTGGCAGTGTTTTGTTCCCTCCATTCAAAAAACAAGAGACAATACATCTCCCTCCTGAAAGACAACTTTTGCAGCTTAAGGAGCCTCAGTTTTTCTGAAAGTTACTAAAACACCCTGTACTCCCTTTCTGATGATCTGTCCCGAGATGTCAGCATCTGGAACTGAGTCCTTTAGTCCACGTGTAGTCTGACCAACACGAGGAGAATGAGTCTCAGACTATCCTCTCACTGGACCATTCCCTTCACACTTCCTAAAATACATTTCCTGCTTGCTCATCACACTGTTGACTCATGTTAATTTTGCAGTCAACCAAACATTTGAGTCTTTTTCACATATGCTGTTGAGGAATCTTTATCCACAAGTACTAAAAGAAGACTCCATTATATAACTCCCTAGTCTACAGACTTCCAGAGAGAATGTAAAGCATGTTTGGGTCATGAGCAAAGCAATGAGAGAAAAAGTTGAGGGTGAAGTAGTTTTCACCCTCCTTCAATTTCAGACAGTAGTATCCTCAGCATTAGAGAGGAGTTCTTTCTTTATAAAGGAAGGCACATCAGCTGGGCTATACCATAGTCCAATTTCCAAGTACAGGGAAGGAAAAAGAATTCCCATTTACTGAGTACCGACTGGGTGCCAAGTCTATGTTAGGTGCTTTATGTGTGTTTATCTCAGTCTTCGTGCTGATAACAGCACTGGGTCAAGGTGCAATGTAAATAAAGAAGGATGCAAATAAATGTCAGGTAAAGTTATTCCCATCTTATGTATGAGGAAACAGAAATTCACAGCATGACTTGCCCCAAATGATACAACTAAAAAGTAATGAGGCCTTGTTCGACTTCTACACTCTCAGCCAGGAATGAATGAATGCAGGTAGCCGGGAGGCAGCAGACAACAAGGGCAATTGTGTGATGCTTTGTCATTTAATGAAGGACAGAATTTTCACCTACATTAACTCTTTTGTATCACCTGCTCCACCTACCATAAGAAGCTAATTCTCACAACAGCCTCTTATAGTAGGTGGAGCAGGTGATATAATCTTTATTTTACAGGTAAAGATAACAGGGCTCAGAGAATTGAGGGATCTACCCAAGGTCGCCCAGCTAGCCAGTGGTAGAGACACTTTGATCCTGGGCTTTCTGACAGCAAACACCTTTTTAGGCAGCAGGTATGGGACAAGGAGAACAGCAGGGACCTGGGGCAGGGAGTGACAGATCAACGTGAACACGGGGAAAGAAAGTCCAAAACCCCTCACCAGTTCACAATTTCAATATTGCTTTGAATATCTTTTGTATGTAACATCATGCTGAAGCTGGCTGTAACAAAGCCCAGTTTTAAATAGTTTTAATAACCAATTCTTCCAATAACCCAGAGTTGTGCGGAGGAATAGAAACAGAAATACCACTAAAATGACTTCTCTATAACTTCTGCCTACTGTCCCTAATTCTTCCCTGGGGAGCCATATAACCTCAAATGTGTACTTCTACAAACTCCTTAGAAATTGTTGCTCTAATGTAAATCCAAGAAAATGTAATACTATGCTATTTATTTTTTTTAAATCTTCTTAATCCTTCAAGATGCACAGAAGAAAGCAAGCCCAGTGTATTAGTCTGTTCTCATGCTGCTAACAAAAACATACCAGAGGCTGGGTAATTTATAAAGGAAAGAGGTTTAATGGACTTACAGTTCCACGTGGCTGGGGAGGCCTCACAATCACAGTCTAAGGTGAAGGAGAAGCAAAGTCACGGCTTACATGGTGGCGGGAAAGAGAGCGTGTGCAGAGGAGCTCCCCTTTATAAAACCATCAGATCTCGTGAGACTTATTCACTATCACGAGAACAGTGTGGGAAAGACCCGACCCCATGATTCAATTACCTCCCACAGGGTCCTTCCCACAACACACAGGAATTACGGGAGCTACAATTCAAGATGAGATTTAGGTGCGGACACAGCCAAAGCATATCACCCAGGTTGATGACAGAAGCAGCTGAGGTGCCTAGGACAGAACATATCACTGCATCTGCCCCAAGCATTTCTCCTGGAAATGCATCCAGGATAGCAAGGTGGTCTTGTGCTAGCAAGGACATTAGTGCAATAGATCCTTAGGCAGATGGAGGCTGTAAACCAGAGCCTGGTGAACTTACAGATCTTTGGTTTGTTTGGCAAAACCAGAATCTTAAAAAAAAAAAAACAAAAAAACCACTCTAATGAACAAATGTGTTCATCTTACAATCCGCTGAAGACATGTAGATTTAACATCAGTCAAGTAGCCTTAGAACAATCATTTTCCCAGCTATTTAAACTCCACTTAAGTCAAGCACCAGCTTATTCCAGGCCAGGCTTTGCCTGTTAATTAACAATTCAGCTGCTGGTTACTAGTTCCCACAGGGCCTCAAGTGAGACCAAATCCCTCCAGCTGGGAGGTCCTCTTTTTCTGCAGCACCACTAATTCAGAGCTATTGCCCATCCCAAGCCTGGGTGAGAAACTGTTCCTCTGAAGCCCCCTTAGTTGTTCCAGGGATCCTAGAGCCCTCAACATTCAAGCCAGCATTCATTACCTGTCAACAGGTGGTAGATATGTAGTTTTATGGCTGTACCCAAGTTCCTCTGAGTTTTGTTTTTTCAACCAAGACCTTCAGAAATCCATACTTCCTACAGAGGATTTAAGAAATAGAAAAAAATGAAATTAAAATAAAAAGACAAAAGACATTAAGAAATTAGAAGCAGAAGCAAAACTTCTCCAGTATTTTCCAAGCCTGGTTGTGGATCAAATTCACCCAAGTACCTTAAAAGAATATGCAGATACAGAAAGGAATCTGCAGCAGAGGACCACGTTAAACATTACTAGAATGCCATTAGCAAAATGCAGACTCTGGTTAAAAAAAAAAAAAAAGAAAAAAAGAGAGAGAGAGAGAAAGAGATGAAGGAAGATGAAGAAAGAACTTGTACATTAAAAGAGACTTAAGAAACATAACAGCCAATGCAATATTTGAACTTAATTGATTCCCATTTCATTTATTTTTTAGTTTTAGTTTTTATTTTATTTATTTAATTTTTTTGATATGGAGTCTTGCGCTGTTGCCCAGGCTGGAGTACAGTGGTGGCATCTCTGCTCACTGCAACCTCTGCCTCCTGGGTTCAAGTGATTCTCCTACCTCGGCCTTTTGAATAGCAGGGATTGCAGACACACGTCGCCACATCCAGCTAATTTTTGTATTTTTAGTAAAGACAGTGTTTCACCATGTTGACCAGGCTGGTGTCGATCTCCTGAACCTGTGATCTACCTTGGCCTTCCAAAGTGCTGGGATTACAGGCATGAGCCACCATGCCCGGCCTTGATTCCCATTTCAAACAAACACAAGGTAAAAACAGACAAATGAAAAAAGAAAATTTGGGACATTTTGGAGACAGTTAAAATTTTGAACACTGGCTATATGATGATATTGAAGCCTTCTTATTTCTGTTTAGATGTAATAATGGTATCATGATTATATTTTGAAAATATTTCATATCTTGTAGAGATATGTACTGAAATATTTTTGGCTAAAATGATGCGTCTAGGAATTGCTTCAAATATGGAGGAGAGTGATTAAAAATCCAGATGAAGCATGAATGGCCATTAGTCGAAGCTTTTTACAGCTGGATGTTAGTTTCGTGGAGGAAAGTGGGGTTCATTATACTTTTTGTTCTACTTCAGTATATGTTTGAAATTTTCCATAATAAAAGTTTAATCTCCCTAGATTTGTGAACTATTTTATTTCTTTTTTCCTCATCCCTTAACACATCTATATACACAGAACTTCCTGTGTAAAATGTGTATTCAGTGTTTATTCCCCAGAGGAGAAGAAGGAAGTAAGACTAGGGTATTTTTGAACTATGTACTAATACAACTGGTTTCAGACCCTTTAATGTGATCTGTACTCATTCTAGACTGAGCCACATAGAAGACCTGTTACTGAGTCAGATCAGCGCGGTTACCTCTAAAAGATGAAAAGACTAAACTAAGTCTTTTTTTTTCTTCTGTGGAAGTACACATGTGTGTTTGCGTGTGTACATGTATGAATGGCTGTCATGTACCTTCGTGCAAGCTGTGCACTGCACAAGGTTGTCGCATCTAAGGGAGCACACTTCACCTCATCAACACATTGTAGATCTATATATTTATTGTGACAACAGTCTTGTAAGTGGCAGTAAAATGTCTTCTTCTAACAAAATTGGTATTTTTGATAACTTTCCAAAAGATGGAAGCAACAATATCTTAAAGTAGGGGCTTCTATTTTAATTATATGCATATGGTATAGGCTAGCAGTGGACCTGAACTGACTGTCTTGCCTGAGTTTGAATCCCTTCCCCAAACTCACTCACTGACAGTATAACCTTTAATAGCCCTGAGTTCAAGTTTCTTCATCTGTAAAATGGGATGATAATATTTTCTACCCTGAGAGGACTGTTCAGAGCATTAAATGCACATAAACAGTATCTGGCCTGCCCATGGGAAGTCTTCGGAAAGTGTTAGAGATTAGCTATTACCATTTCTGTTCACTCACATCAAATTTTATAGGTGTAAGTGTATGTATGTATGTTGCATTATTCATAAACTCAACTAATAAATTTTGCAGTGGACTGAAGAAAGACTGTCTCCACTATTTTACGAGTTCAAACTATTTTAAAAACAGGAGTTTTCCCTATCAGTTCTGAAAAATGCAAGAAAGCTCAAACTCCAGGTAAGCAGCCAGGGTTTCTAAGCCTCTGTGCGCACAGAAGTTGTGTGCATATGCTAATGAGAAACCCTTTGAAGAAAAATGCTGGGGTTTTTCCATTGCCCTAACTACTTGGTTCCGTAAGCCTGTCGCGATGGGAAAAGACCCAGTGGGAGCTGCCAGCCACAAAAGGGGTTTTATCCCACAGGCAGAATAGAGTAAAAATGCCTCAGGAGGTTAAAAGTCAATTTTTAAAAGGAAAGAACACAGAGTATGCTTTTAACTTGATGTTAAAAATAAACTCAGTGAGAGAGTGCGTTTCCCACCCTCTCCGCTGTCCGTCCGTCCCCTGCGCTGCCCTAAAGGAAAGAAAGAGTGCTGTTTCATTTTTATTCTTCTCACGCGCTTTTCTTTCATTATTATTGTTTTAGTCTTAGCCAAACTTGGTTTTCTGTTCACAAAACAAGTTGCATTTTTTTCTTAAAAATTCCTCGGGGATCCCCAAGAAGAAAGACGGATTATCAATCAGAAGTAGCCCGTGTCAGGATGAGTAAAAGATTCTCACCAACATAAGCAACGTGGAGCCCTTACGGCGTCCCTCGTGCCCAGAAAGTATCTGCAGGGGACATTGTTGAGGCAAGACGGCCTTTCATTGAATGCTTTTTCATATTGGGGTTTAAGTACAGCCCCTTCCTGAGGCATGACTAGACGTAGAAACACTACTTAGCTGAGTTGGTTTCAATACATTCCATTAAGCAGCCACAAAATTCCAGTAGATCGGATGTGCCAGTTTTTGTTCATGGAAAAGCAAATCTGTGTAGCAGAAAAGCTGCCAGCTGGAGTAGATAATCTTGATTTCTTATTGTATATACGCAGATGGCAGAGTGATTTCAAGACCCCAGGGGGAGCCAAAGTTGTTGAAGGACAAGGAGACCCAGGCCTGCGCACAGTACTACAATTTCGCTGGCGGAAACTGTAAGACATGAAGGGGTGGCTGAGGGCTTGAGACCTTGTTTACTTAAAAATATGTTTTTTTTTTTTTTTAAAAAAGAGAAAGAAAGACAGCCCTTAGGCAATATAAGATAAAGGAAAAAGCAGCAAAAAATCATTTTAAGAATTAAAATTCTGCCAGCATTGTGGCAAACACCTGTAATCCCACCACTTTGGGAGGCGGAGTCAGGAGGATCACTTGAGCCCAGGAGTACGCAATATGGTGAAACCCCATCTCTACAAAGATACAAAAATTAGCCGAACATGGTGGCGTGCACCTGTAGTACCAGATACTATGAGCGGGTGGAGGCTGAGTAGGGAGGATAGCTTGATCCGGGCAGAGAGAGACCCTGAAGAAATCAAGAAAGAAAGAATGAGAGAAAGAGGAAGGAAGGAAAGAAGAGAGGAAGGGAGGAAGGGAAGGAGGGAGGGAGGGAAGGAAAGAAAGAGGGGAAAAGGAAAGGAAAGAAGGAAAGAAAGAAAGGAAAAGTTCTAGCTGGATGCGGTGGTTTGTGCCTATAGTCCAGCTATTGGGCAGGCTGAAGCAAGAGGATTGCTGGAGCCCAGGAGTTTGAGGCCAACCTGGGCAAAGAGCAAGACCCCATCTCTTTAAAAACTTAGAAAATAAAGTTCTAGTCTAGGGCTGACCTCTAACTTGCAGCACGACCTCAGTTCACTGATTTTCTTCCCTACTATTTCTTTTTCACAAAATGAGATCCCTCTCTTCTTAGGTATATTCTTTAACAAGAATACATAATTGATAAATAATATAATTGATAACAAAATATTACATTTGAGTGCTTAAAAAGTGAAAATCACAGTACAAATGCATGCTTAAACACTGTTGAAATTTAATGAAGTGATTTCGACACACGTCTAGAAAGTTAGAAGGGAAATTTTGTTACTAAAGGTTGATTTTGAGCCAATTGTTTTCCAGTTCTCATGAAAGTGAAGCACTCTAGTACAAAAGCATGCCTGCGGACTCTAGCACCTCACCCAATATGGCTTGACAAATGAGTAAAGGAAGAATGCCAAGATTTCCAGCCTGCAAAGCTTCACCTCTAGGGAATCTATGGCCTTCTTGCAAGGGATCTTCTAGTTTATAAGCTCACCAGCATAATCTGAAAGCCAGTGAAAATGCTATTTTCACCATATGTATATGCCACCATTTTCAAATGTATGTAGATGGGTTGTGACTAATAAAATACAATGAACAAATTATAAATTCATCATTTGTATATGTATTATTAAAATAGACTCATTTAAAACATTACTAAAATTGAGTCAATTGTCAACATCTATTTCTTGATCAACCAATTTTAAAATTACAACTTCTTCCAGCTAGGAACTCTGGAGTTTAATATACTACAGCTTTTTGCCATCAATTGATCTCTACTGGATTAGTTCATTCTAGAAAGTCATGGAACATTGATACTTTGAGTTACTTGAGTGCCAGTAACTCCAAGTGCTTTATTAAAGGAAAGCCAGGAATCAAGTATAAGATTAAAAACATTTGAGTCAGTAACTAGTTATTTACTTATTTGCATTGTCCTGGGAGGATTAAGGATGGCTTACCAAGATGCATACATTTCAGCAAGATACAATCAGTTAAATAAAAGTGATGGGAGAAAAAGATAGGATAGAGAAATGAGTGGCAGGGCTGTGGTTAGGACATGAAAGGCATTCTGTGAATCCCACATTCTTCTAAGTGCTGGCCTATTTGTCTCTGCCCTTTGTAAGCAGCCAAAGGGAAGAGGATACCATTATTAGATATATAACTTATATTATCTATTAATAAATATACATCAGTGTCTCACAAAAAGCCCACCTCTTTCTGCTGGAAAGATGAGAGAAACTTCAAGAAATAGCAGCATCCCCAACGACATACCAGTTGCAACAGATCAAAAACAGTTTTAGCCCATGTCCTCATGCCAAAGCCAGATTCAGTAACTAATTTTTTACAGATTTTCTCTAATGATGAAAAAGAACTTTCCAACACTCAGTGAAAATGATCTTTTCCCTCTTTGTTAAGTGGGAAAACAGAGGCAGGGGAGTGAATTGCTTTCACTTTATACACCAGGTCAATTGCTAAGATAAAAGTAGAAATGATTTGTCCTAGCTAGATGTAATTACCTTCAGATGTGCATTTGCAGATTATGTTATGATTATGAAGTGCCCTTAAGAACTCCTTAATGGTGTCATGGTGACCTTTTACTCCATTTCATTTTCTCTTCCAACCCCTTGTTGCAATTTTCCTCACTCTGGCTCTTATCCTCTTGCCTTGGTCACCACTGAGAACTCAGGAATGTAGAAAACAGATGCTTTCTACAAGGCAGAGGGCCAGGGGAAGCCATCACAGAGATGGATGAAATGGCAGAGCTGGAACACTGGGGCATGCACTGTGGTGATGGCCTGGAATGAGTTTCTGAATTGAGGCTGTGCCTCCAGCACATCACTGCTGATCAAGAGGTCCAGAAACATGTCTCTGCAACTTACGCTTTCACAGCACCAGCAAATCACCAGGCCATTTAATAATTGATGAAGCAAATATGCACTGAGTATCTTCCAAGGGACCAGGTGCTGAGCCTATGCTAGGAAATCAAAGGCAAAAAAGGCACAGGTGTGTCCCCATAGAAACTGCAGCTTAGCTGGAAGTCTCCATCACACAGGAATTTTAATATGGCATACACACGTTGCTTCTGATATCAAATTCTTGAGTCCTACTCCCACTTTTCCTATGTCAGTGAGTCAAACTCTTGGCTCTTCGGTTTTATCATCTGTAAAATGGAGATAGCAACTACCTTCCAGAAAAAGAGGCTCGGACAGTGCTAGGCGCAGCTCCCACGCCCAGACCACTGCTTCTCCTGGGATCCTTATCTCTGTAAGAATGACCAAGATTTACTGTGCTGATGCTATTCCAGGCACTATTCAATGTATTTGAAGTGTTGGCTCATTTTCCCTTTATCATAGCCCTATACCAAGGGTATCACTATTATTTCCATTTCACACATCTGAGGAACAGTGACCCAGTGCCTGGCCCCAGGTTCTCAGAGCGGCAGTGTAGATCAATGGTTAAGGGGACACAGTCTGGGGCCAAACTACCTAGACCTGGCAACTTAGAAGTTGTCAGACTTTAGAAAAAGTAATTAACTTCTCTGGGCCTTTCTTCTACCTATTTTCTCTCAATTTGTTCCCCATCTTTACTGCGACTTCTGCAGACTGCATTTTCCCAGGCTCCCGCCAGTGAGTGTCTGGTTAGTTCAGCCAATGGTATGCAGTGGTGGAGCTTAGCAGGTAGGAGAAGGGAAGGTCAGGGTACATCCAAGTGGTAGCAGGTATCAGTGACAGAGCAGGGACACCATCATCGTGGACAAACACTGGGTACTGTTCAGGGTGGCTGTACGGTGGGTGCACCTCCTCCAGAGCTCCAGTTCCTGCTGGGCAGTCCCAGTGCCTCACCTCTGGCGACATCCCCACTTCCCTCTGTCCCTCCAACCTGCAGCAGCAACTTCTTACTGGTTCTCGCGTTGGATTGTGTTGCACCCTCTAGTTGTTTTTTCTGCTCTTGTAGCAGCCCTGGAGTCAAAGTCCTGTGTCAAACTTCCTCTGGTGAACTGCTAGAGTGACAGATGCACTGTGCTTCAACAGTCTCATGTACCAAGTGGAAATAATAATTGTGTCTACCTCATAGGGTTTTTGCAAGATTAAATGAGTTAATAAAGTGCTTGGGACAAAGCATGGCACACAGAGTGACAACTATTCCAGAACACACAGCCAAGTCACCAAAGTCCCTTTCTAGAACTCAGAGAGGAAATCCCCAAAGCCTTTGAGGATGAATAAGAGTCAAGCAGCCGCAGAGAGATGGAAGGACATTCTGGCTGCCTTAGTCCCTTTGTGTTGCTATAAAGAAACACCTGAGGCTGGGTAATTTATAAAGAAAAGAGATTTCTTTGGCTGATTGTTCTGCAGGTTGTATAGGAAGCGTGGTGCCAGCATCTGCTTCTGGTGAGGTCTTCAGGCTGCTTCCACTCGTGGCAGAAAGTGAATGGGAGCTGGTGTGTGCAGAGATCACATATTGAGAGGGGAAGGAAGCAAGCAGAGAAGCAGGAGCCAGACTCTTCTTAACAACCAGACCTTGTGGGACCTAAGAGTGAGAACTCACTGATTGCCATAAGAATGGCACCATGCCATTCATGAGCCATCCGCCCTCATGACCAAATACCTCCCATGAGGCCCCACCTTCAACACTGGCGGTCAGATTTCAACATGTGATTCAAAGGAGATAAGTATCCAAACTGTATCACAGGCAAAGGGATCAGACAACTAAGTAGCCAAGAGGTGAGAGAGAGGAGGGGGCCTTCCAGGAGCGAGGAAGCAGAAGCAGCGCAGGAAGACTGGGGCATGTGGACAGAGCAAGGGGATGGGATGGAGTCAGGGAGAAGGATGAGGCTGGAGAGTACAGAGCTCAGAGTGTGCCTTTTCAGGCATATTGGAGTTCAGATTTTGCCCTGAGGACAATGGGGAACCATTGGAGCATTTTACTGAAGTGACACAATGGAATTTATCTTTTAGAGTGATTTCTTTGGCTGCAATATGGAAAATAGACAGGGTGGAAAGGAGAGAAGAGAGAGCAGCAGGAAGAGTTGTTAGGAAGCCATTGTGAGTGTCTAGGCAAGAGATAATAGCTTGTACTAGAGTAGTGACCCGGGAGAAAAAAAAAATGGAAAGGCTCAAGTTATTCGGGAGGTAAAAGGAACTGGATTGGCATTGGATTGGATATGGGAGGCAGGGGAGAAGATGACATCAAAAATGATGGTCCAGTTTGTGACTTGGGTAAATGTACAACAGCAAGCAGCACAGCCGAGCAGTTAGAAGTGTGAACTCCAGTTTCAACAGCCTGCATTCAAAGTCTGGCTCTGTCCACAGCTAGCTGTTCAACCCTGGGCAAGGCACCGATTCACTGGGTGCCTCAGAGTGTAAGGAGGGGATAATAATTGTATCTTCTGTATAGGGCTCTGGAAAAGGTTAAATGAGGTAAAGTATGTCAAATGCTTGGAACGGGGCCTGGAATATCACAAGCGCAGTAAATCTTGGCCACTATTACAGAGACAAGATCTCAGGAGCAGGCACAGTCTGTGAAGGTGGGAGCATCATGAGCTCAGTTCAGACACACTGAGTTTGAGACATTTAGGAAACCACAGAACAAGTTCTGGGCTGGAGATGTAGATTTCATTCGACAGCTGCCAGCAGTAGAGATGGTAATTGAAGCCATGGGAATGGATGCGATTGTCCAGGGACTGTAGGTAAAATGAGAATAGATAAGTGCCAAAGGGCACAGCCTGGGAATGTCAACATTTAAGTGACAATTTCAGAAAGAGAAGCCAGGGAGAAAACCAGAGAAAAGCAGTTGGAGAAGCAAGAAGGCAGCCAGCAGTGGTCCTGGTACAGCTGTGATGGGAAGACAATGACAAAACGGCAGGAACTGGAGCCGAGGGTTATTGGCGTAGCTTGGGCTCTCCTCGCATCATTCTCTCCAGCTGGGAGTCGTGCGGCAGGAGCAAGAAGCCTGTCTCGGCGCACGTATAAAAGAGCAAGCTCCAAACACCCACGTCTGATCTGTGCTGACCTACAAGCATGAGATGGCCCATCTTGGCGACTGGAAATGACACCATTCAATTTTTCTGGCCACTATGTTGCACCCCTGATTTTTTCCTTCATATGACAGGCTTCACTCCTACTGAGTCCAAACAACTGCTACGGTTGAGAACAAGTGTGAATCCGGCACCCATCTTCTCCTAGAAATAAGGTGATGTGTCGGTTCCTCGTCTCCTTTCCAATGTACACAAACCCCTCTGAGTACTTGCAACTTCAATTTTTTGTTGTTGTTGTTATAGACACTGATTCCAGAAGAGTGTTCCATATGCTATGTTTTTAAAAATTCATTTTAATTTTAATTGTTAAGACAGAATCTCACTCTGTCACCCAGGCTGGAGTGCAGTACCACAATCTCAGCTCACTGCAATTTCACCATGTTGCCCAGGCTGGTCTTGAACTCCTGACCTCGAATGATCCACCCGCCTCAGTCTCCCAAAGTGCTGGGATTACAAGCATGAGGCACCGCACCCAGCCCATATGCTAAATTTATTAGAACCCCAAACCTGGCCAAAGGCTTTACTTCTAAGATTCTGGTGGCAATGCCAGCATACAGTGGGCTCAGGTGAGGTCTTCCGATACCAGGAGGATTACTCTAATTCAATGCAGAAATGTTGTGAAACCATTTTATATTCTGTCTAGCACAAGCAAGTGGGGGTTGTTATTTTTATAATCATCACAAAAGCCTTGGACTACATAATTTGGGAAAGTGGTGATAAAAGAGTGCTTCTCCCTTGAATTCTACCACCCCCAAGCTTTCATTAGCATTCAATTAATTTTCTTAGAAAAGTTCAGCATGAAACTCTCTGTAGAGCTTTGGCACAGTAGTATCTATGCATTTGGAATGACACAGTAATTTCTTATCCTAGGAAAAAAAAAAAACTACTCTGGCAAAATGAATCTTTGAGCCTAAGATGAATTTGTCCTATTTCTCATTCCTCTTTTCTCAAGGTTATTGGGTTGCTGAACTCCCACGAACCAAAAAGAAAACACTAAGTGGTATCCAAACCAGCCTGGAAGGAGCAGTGAGAAAAGCCAGAACCAAGGCTGATCAGCCTGAATGCTGGTAAATGTTATCAAGGTAACAACTTCTCATGTATCAGTATGTGACCAATAAAAAGGGAGTGTGCTTGATTAACAAAAAGAACCTCCATGAAAAATAAGGCATATTAGCATGATGACTTTATTATACAGCAATAACATAAATGGCAATCCACTCTCGTAGAATATTTGTGTTGAAATTAGGAAATAGCAGCAGATTCAAACACAAGAGCTAATGGAAGCCCTAAATATAGATGATATTCCATCTGGCTGCCAAGAGCCTGCCTCAGCACATTAACCAGAAGACCAAACCAGAGAAGGGAAATAGCTTTTAAAAAGTGCAAAAGAGAAAAGAGATTCACTTAGAATTTTATCTGGTAAAAAAACATCTAGTCATAGGATGAGGAGTCATCTGTTTCATGGACTATTTCTGACTCAGATGTTAATTCGGATGCTGTCTTTAAATACATGGAGAGAAGAGAGAAATTTTCTCCCTTTATTTAGATTTGAAAGAGCTTTGTTGAAGCAGGTAGCTCACAGCTGGTAAGTGGCATTCAGTTGTTTAAAATAATTTCTACAATTTGGCTTTCATATTTGATACATTTGTGCAATAAACAGAGCTGTGTTTTGATTCCTCCAAAACCATTTTAAACTCTAGCACCGTGGGGACCATGTACCCTTAGCATTGTGCAAGAGTCATACTTTGCACTAGAGGAACAGCAAGCCTGTGTTTACAAAACATTTTTTTTTCCAGTTTCAGTTTTGCTTATCAACAAAGTGGGTATTTCTCGAGTCAAAATTTCTCCTTTGTTTATGGTTGGAGATCTTGACCCTGATGAAAAAACAAAAATCCACTGATGAGTACAGAAAATCACCACCATGCAGAAGTCTCTCTTTATGACAGTCCTATGGCACACAAAGCCATCATGATTGCCAATGTCCTCACAGAAAGTCAACAACAGCTATTTGCAGTTGACCCAGCTCCTCTGTTTAGGAGATTTTTTGTAGCATGAATAGATTATAGGGTTTGCAAAATGTGCATTTATGGTTGACCCTTACGCTTCTCAGAATCTGTTTGGAGTATTGAGGCATGCTATCCTGGGTGTGTTGATTTTTCTCTGTGCAAACTCTGCTGTAAACCAAGGACAATCAACAGGATGAAGAAAGTTTAATTCAGGACCCTGGCTGATAGAGATTACCTCTGGGTGCGAGGTCAGGGGTGCTTTAGTCCTCCTTGTTAGAATCTCCAGGGAGACCCTAGCTCCCAAATATTAATCAGATCTGTAGAACCCTGCTCAAAACCTTCCAGTGACTCTGAATTACTCTTAAATAAAACTCCTTACCCTAGCTTACAACACACTACGCAATCTGACCCCTGTTCAGACCTTACCAAACCTATTATGGGCTGTTTACCCTCAGGCCTCTCACCTTGGCTTACAGAAGGCTGCCTTCTCCTTCTGTCTTCACATGACCTTTCCTGTGTGTGTAACTGTGTGTAACTCTGTGTGTAACTCTCTTCTTAGAAGAACACCAGTCTTACTGGATGAGGGCCTACCCAGAGGACCTCTTTTTGCCTTAATTACCTCCTTAAAGGCCCCATATTCAAAGACAGTCACATCCTGAGGTACTAAGAGTTGGAACTTCAACATATGAATTTTGGGGGGCTATAATTTGCCTATTCTGCACATTTCATACAAATGGAATCAAACAAAATGCGACCCATCGATTCTGCCTTCTTTCACTTAGCACAGTGCTTTCAAAGTTCATCCAAGTGGTAGCCAGTATCAGTGACAGAGCAGGAGCACCATCCTCTTGGACAAACACTGCCATTTCAAGTCCCAGCTCCCTTTCTAACCTATGCATTTCAAGGAAATCACTTTCCTTCTAATAACAAGCAGGCAGAAAGAGCTGACAGTAAAACACAGACAAGAGAGCTCGGGCAGAGAAGGTGGGGGGAAATCTCTTGGGTAACTGCCAAACTTCACACTTGTACAATGGACTCCCCGTAAAACAATGAGCCCTAATAAGCACATTCCTTTCCCTTTAGGTGCACTAAGATAGGGAAGCTAAAAGCAGACTGGATATGCCTGCAGCTGCAAAAAAAATGTATAGGAACAAACACAAAATAAGCAAGACAAAGAAACACAGAAATATTCTGAGCATGTGATAAGCTCTCCTGCCCTAAACCCTTAAACACTCTCCGTCTGTAAGAGAGAGTGCCCCTAACCTAACTCAGCCAGTAGCCCCTCTCAGGTTTATTCTCCAAAATAAACCTGTCTTTAACTGTTAAGCTCCTTTTCATGTTTCTTTCTTCCTTCTTCAACTCTTACTATCAGTACTTTATTCTTTTTTATGACTGAATAGTATTTCAGTATATGGGTCTATCACATTTTATTTATCCATTCCTCAGCTAACAGAGATTTGGATGGTATCCACTTTTTGCCTGTTATAAAAAACGTTGTGATAAACATTTTTGTACAGTTTGTGTATGAACATATGTCTTCAGTTATCTTGAGTATAAACCTAGGAATGGAACATTCTGGGTCATAAACACACATAACTTTGTGTTTCCCTTTTCAAAGGCCCACGAAACTGCTTTCTCCAGCAGCTGCATCATTTTATATTCCCACCACCAATATACGAGGGCAGGGCATGTTTCTAGAGATTAGATAATCACAAACAAAGGGCACTGTCCTTTATAGCATGCTGAAGGTCAAAAGAGAGAGGAAGAGATGTTTGATTAAGGAAGAGATGTTGTATTAGGAATATGAAGGGTTCACAAAGCTGCTTGCTCATTTTCAGCCATCTTTGTCATGGCATTATGTATTTCACATTTTCACCACATCTTCAGTCTTCACACGAATAGCCTGGGTCTCAAGGCCATCTTTTCCCAACCACTATAAGCACCTTCAAGACAGCATTCAATATGTGTCATTTTATTTTCTATGCAGTAGGGAAAATTAGGCCTTGCTTTGCCCACTCACCTTTATTCTTGGAAATACACTTTTCAAAAAGTAGGAAGTTCAGTCTTGCTTTAAACCACCAAGCTGCCTGAATGGATTTCATCCATTATTTCAGGTTTTATTTTAAACTCTGCTTTTAACAGGCACAGAAACAATGCATATTTTAAACTTTTGACTCAGGCAAATTTTTTATGTCCAAAAGACTCTCTTGGAAGTTAAGAAGGCATAAGGGGTACCGTGTGTGTGTGTGTGTATGTGTGTGTGTGTGTGTGTGTGTGTGTGTGTGTGTGTGTGTGTGTGTGTATCACAGAATGAGGGGCACATGCTGCCAGTTTAGTAATTAATTATCAACTAACAGAAGGGCTCTACCTACACTGTCTGTGGCAGCCACCACACTGATACCAAACTGCTGTGCCTCCTCAACAGAAACTAACACAGATCATCATCAATGAATAGACAAAAAACTCTGAATCTATGGTTACATGTGTGCATCTTACAAATGGAGTAACAACAAATAGAGGAAATATATTTACAAATGAAAATGAACCTACATTTATTTACTTCACTAAAGCTGGTTTTTTTCTTCTCATCAAAGATTTCTCTATTCATGCTACCCAACATCCCAAAAGAATCAGCATAAGGCCACAAACTTAACAAAATTCCTTCTCCTGTTCACAAAACTCCTGTCCTGTCTCCACACCCTAAATAAACAGGCATGCCTGTGCCCTGTGCCCTGAGGAGTGGTTTCCTAGGCTTTGTCCTTTCAGACAGCCCATTTCCAAGGACGAGCCATCCATCCACCCAGCTTTTCTCAAGGCCACATAGCTACTCTCCAAAGGCAGCCATCCCCAGTGGTTCAGCTGATCCTGACGGCTGCGCTCACAGAGAAAGAGAGAAAGAGAGATGGGAGGGGAAGAGCTCCCAGGAGTCAGGATGCAAGGTGACACTGGCTGTTGATCTGCAGTCACTCAGCAGCTGGATCAGGTGATGCTCTCTTTCTGTCTTTCTGCAGGCTGTGGGCAGTGGGAGTGTTTTGAGTGGCATTTAAGTATAGCTCCTGTGCAGCATGCCAGCTTCGGCAGGGCATCCTATGGCAAGCCCTAAAACGCAGAGGGAAAAGAATAACCAAGTGGAAGTGGGTCATCGTGCCATCTATCAGAGACAATGCACGTGAGAATTGTCTCACGTGCTGCTCCTAAATGAAAGAAAAACTCTTTGTAAACTCAAAGTTTGTGGTTCCCAAACTTGAGCATGTATCATGTGTTTTTATTAAAATGCTGATTTACTTGGCCTTATTTTAGAGGTTGGATTGATTCGGTCTGGGGTAGGACCTGAAAATTTGCATTTCTAACAACTTCCCCGAGGATCTGATACTGTGGGTCGGGGGCGGGGGGCGGGTCAAAACTTTGAGAACTACTGGCTAAAACATAGGATCCATATCAGCTAAAGCTATAACGGGTAATAGTAAGCCGCGCCCCTGAGCAGTAAAAGGAGACAATGCTACTGTCTAAAAAGAGAGAAAATAATAAAATATTTAAAAATAACACAATATATAATGCTTGAGTTGCCAGTAGCAAAGTGTTATGATTAGGTCCTTGAAGTCGGAAAAAACAGAGATTAACCAAAACAGACATTTTTGAACAAGTCCTGTCCTCTAACTCAACAGAAAGGAAGAGCCCATGTCCGTCATCCCCTCAGTAAACCATTGGCCCTGTAGCACTGGCTTTCCCATGAGGAGTTCCATCTTCTAATTCACACAGAGCAGGGAGAGGATAACAGCTAAGGAAATGCCATCAGTCCTCAGCTGGTCACTGTTTCTACTAATAGTGCCTCGTGTGGGTATAAGGCTTTATGGTTTGAAAAGCTTTCCAGTCGGTGATCAAAACAATGTGATATGGGTGAAATAATAGACAAATGGACCAACTGAACAGAACAGAGAGCCCAGAAAAAGACCCACCCAAATACAGTCAACTGAGCTTTGACAAAGGAGCAAAGGCAATACAGTGGAGAAAGGACAGTCTTTCCAACAAAGGGTGCTGGAACAACTAGACGTCAGTATGAAGGAAAAAAGTAAAAAGAATCTAAACAAAACCTTACATCTCTTTCACAACAATTACCTCAAAATGGACCAAAGACCTGAAGGTAAAAATGCAAAACTGTTACTGGTGACAGCCCGAAAGAAGCAAACAATAATTCAGTGACTGCTAGTGCCAGCTATCAAGTTAAGTACTTTTAATAGCTTGTCGCATTAATTCTAAACTCTGTATACAATGTATTATTCCCAAATTACAAATGACAAATTTTTTGCTAGTGATAAAACATAATTTTTCTACGTTATTCCTTATAGGATCTGGAGCAGGAGCCTCACTCCCCTATGAAAAGGAGAAGAATCTGAAGAAAGCACTTCCCTTCCTTCTCTCTACCTGGGGGCAGTGACCTTGAATACAACCACCAGCATCCCTTCCAGACACCAGAAGGGGGAGTCCCACAAGGCAGAAGGTGCCCTTGTGACATGTCCTCTTCTCGTCCATGTTCTTTACCTCCTTGCTTGGGAAGCCATAAAGTTGAGCTGAGTAGAAGGTGAATTTCATTGCAAAGTTTACAGACTCCGCTGACAGGTTCATGAAAACACTGCTGAATATATTACATACCGCCAATGCTCACAGCACATCCCGTGTTGGAAGTGATACTTTTCCACTGGCAGTTACCCTCTTTTGTCCTAGGAGCTCACTGAACAACTAAAATCAGGTGATATTTTTATGTGGAACATACAACATATTAAGTCCTTTTGCTCAGTGACTCATATAGGAACTAAACAGTACCCAGACTAGAAATCAATGTCAAATTGTTCAAATAAATTCCACTTAAACAATGGTGGCTCAGGAGGCACTCAGCCAGAAAGAATTCTCCCGTTTACTGTGAAGTAGAAGGGAGGAATGTTTTAACTTTGGTTGGAAAGAACATCTGATGAAATTACATGGAAGGTGATGGAACATCCTCTAAGAAACAGTTCTGATTCACTGTAGGGCATCCCCCTCTCTCCTACCACATTCCCATTTCACCCACTGAAGAGGTTCTTTCACAAGAGGCTAAGGAAACCAGGCAATATAAAATCTAATTGAAACTGAGTGCTAGAAATTTGTGGGGAGAAATCTGTAATTAAACTGAGCAATTACCTCCAGAAAGTTAACTTGGGCCAGCTCCAACACTACTACAAAATTATAAAATGTGCAGCATCTCATTTATTTGTCCCTCTACCCAATTATCTCTCAAATGTAAACCTCTCTTTCTCTCTCTTCTCTCCTCCATAGTTAATAAAACTGTTTGCAAGGAAGGAAAGAATCTTAGGTTAGTCATTTATGCTGTAGTGTGAATTAAAAGCCAGTGTGTCAACTTTCACAGGAATGAGAATTTCGAGCCATTCCTCTAGTTGTAGAATGACTGTCATTGGAATCGTCTAAGAGCATTTCATGGAACAGCTAAATATAAGGAAGAAGAGAGAAACTGCCTAAGTCTGCCTATGCCTAAAGTCAGCCTTAAGTCCAATCTTGAGGGTGAGAGCTTCCAGCTGCCACTCCCAACTGAAATGTGTGAGGAGAAATCCATAACTAATTCCTAGACATTGAATGAGAGTTATAATTTATCCTTTCAGGGATCTACTGTTCTTTTTTAACTTTGATTTTGATTTTAGGTTGAGGGGTACATGGCCAGGTTTATTATATAGGTAAACGGGGGTTTGTTGTACAGATTATTTTGTCACCCAGGTACTAGGCCTAGTAACCAATTTTTTTTTTCTGATCCTCTCCCTCCCTCCTCCCACCCTCCACCCTCCAATAGGCCCCAGTGTAGTGTCTCTTGTTCTCCTCTTTGTGTCCATGAATTCTCATCATTTAGCACCCACCTAGAGGTAAGAACAGGTGGTATCTGGTTTTCTCTTCCTGCATTAGTTTTCTAAGGACAATAGCCTGCAGTTCCATCCATGTTCCTGCCAAAGACATGATCTCATTCTTTTTCATTGCTGCATAGTATTCCGTGGTGTATATGTATCACATTTTCTTTATCCAATCTGTCACTGATGTGCATTTAGGTTGGTTCCACATCTTTAATGTTGTGAATAGTGCTGCAACAAACATTCACATGCATGTGTCTTTATGGTAGAATGATTTATATTCCTTTGGGCATAAATCCATATAAATCTGGATCTACTAGTTTCAATATCCTCCTCTTTTCCTCTAGGCCCAGAAAACAGATGGCCTTTCTGATGGCCTTTAAGTATCAACCCTGTAGGACCCATTCTCACTTGACACCAGGTCTCTCTACTCCAGATGCCCTTCTCCCTACCAGGTTTTATTTGAAAAGCACAACATGAGTGTCTTGTGCCAAATGTGGCCATAGGTCCTTCAACGAATGTTAAGAGAGTGCAACCCTTAGAGCAGAAAATTGACGGGGCTCCAACACATGGTTGGTCCCCCAGAGGCTCTCACTGCTCTCTTGGCTGGAAGAACTTCAAACTCTCAGCCAGTGGAAAATTCAGTCTGTTCCAAGCAAGAGACACAAATGTGCTCTTAAAATTCATACTGGCATTTGGAACTGCCCAGGGTATTATAAATATAATCGTTCTGAAGTGTGAGTATGTGTCAGGGAAAGAGAGAGAGAGAGAGAGAGAGAGAGAGAGAGAGAGAGAGAGAGAGAGAGTGTGTGTGTGTGTGTGTGTGTGTGTGCGTGTGTGTGTGTGATGACAGGAAAGTTAGAGCAGACCCAGGGCCGGGAAGGATCCATGCCAAGAACACAAGGCCAAGCACAGAGAAGAATGTCCACCAGGTTCCCAATGACTACATTCCAGACTTTCTACTGCTTCCTCCTCAGAGAAAAGAGGAGAAATAAATTAGAGAGAACGCAAAGGGAGAGAAAGAGTGAGCAAGATGGGTGGGGATGGAGAGAGAAAGGAACAGGAAGTGGGAGCCTTACTAGCCATATACCAAGAGGCCCAGACTGACCTAGAGGTCCCACCATGACCTATTTCAAGCTACAACATGAAGTCACTGAAGACAGAATTGGGAAGAGATGTGCACCGTCACCCCTGCCTGATGCAGGCCAGCTCCAGCACGCTATGACCATTCTCGTTTCTTCACAATTCTCTCAGTTTTTCCATCTTCTGTATGCTGGTTTTGTCCTGATGATGCAACCAGCAGCTGGAACTGTACACTTTCCTGCTAGTGTCTAGCAAGCTTCTCTTTTACTAATAACCAAAAAAAAATTCCTGAGCTCTTCTGAAAGAATTGCTGTATCCAAGGAATATCACCCAGCTGGCTTAGCCTTGGGCAGCATGTTAAAATAAGTAACAGCTGCCTTCTCTCAAGGCTCTTCATTTCACCTACCAAGTAACTCCTGTTGGACAGAGCTGTGATCTGAATGTTGCTGTCCCTTCAAAATTCATGTGTTGGAACCTAATACTCAATGTGATGGTATTAAGAGGTGGGGGGTCTTTGAGGAAGTGATTCATTCATGAGGGCTCCATGCTCATGAATGAGATTACTGTTCTCATAAAAGAGGTTGAAGGGAGTGTCCCTGCCCCTTCCACCATGTGAGGTTGTAGCAAGAAGGTGCCATATGCGGAATGGGCCCTTACTAGGTGCCTTGATTTTGGACTTCCCAGTCTCCAGAACTGTGAGCAATACATTTCTATTGTTTAGGAATCACCCAGCCTAAGGTATTTCGGTATAGCTGCCTGAATGGACTAAACAGGCAGAACTAGCACTGAAAACCTATCCTCTAGAAGGTGCAATTATCAGCAAGACAAGAAAATAATATTCATATTTTCCCATTTTAGTGGCTGTATCAACCAGATGTTCCCTTCAGAACTGAAACCCTCATTTTCCCACTCTGAAAGTACTGACTGCTGATGGCTCACAGCTGAGTTCCTCCCAAGGTACTGCTCTGAACCAAAGGAGCTGCCAGATTCAAGGATATTGTCCCCCTTGAGGGGACACTGCCTCTAATGGCTGATCAATGAGTGAGTATAAAAGCCTGAGGTCACCTCAATTCAGGCATGTCTGAAGGGTCAGACCAGCTCCAGTGCTTCCAAAAGGGAATCAGATAAGGCCTCTGTTGAAATCACATACTGGGTCCATTTCTCCCTCTGTCCCGTCATCCTTCCCTCTCTTGCTTACACCATTCCTGTGTAAATAAACACTAAACTTCCTGCATGCAATCTCAGTGTCTGTTTCCATAAAACTGAATCTGCAATGCCTATCCTGGAGCTGAGAGTGGAATCAGTCTCACCCACATCCCATGGCTGCCCCAAGGTGGGAGAGGGTTGGAATGTATCTTGAGACATAACTGCACTGTCTGCTACATAATAAGGCATGGTGGGTAATGTAAAAGACGTATGAACAATATCACAGTTCAATGACTGAGGCATTATAGGCATAGAGAAAGAAAAAAGCAGGCCCTGACATCCAGAAATAATCACCGGTAGACCTCAGTATTATTACAAGCTGATCTGACACTCACAGACAGGCCATTGTTCCCCTGTTGGACACAGACAATCTCACAGAACACCAGCCTCAGACAAGCTTATTCTGAACCATGACAAAATGAAACCAAACAAGGTCATTACATAATTCTGCCCATGCACAGACCAAAACAAGGTCACTCTGCCACCTGAAATGTACTCAGTCATAGAATTGCCTGGATTTCTGATGGTATCCAACCTAGTGCACATTCTTAATTTATTAAGCCCTTCGCAAATCACGCAACCAAAGTCCAAATCTTCTAGTAGTCTCTTTCTAACACAGTTACTAAGATAGTGTCCCTAAAGTATGTTCTCCCTTGATCAATGAATAATAAGCCCAGTTTGTTTGATTATAAGTGTGTTCCTGGTGGTCTTTGGCTGGAGGGCATTGGTAGCCCTCGATCAGTGTTTGTAGGGTGAATAACTGGGTGTGTAAATGGCTGTGCTTTTTGTTTCTGTGTTCTGCTTTGAGTTAAGCCTTTCAGGAAAGGCTTAACAGAAGGCCTTTGAGCTGGTTCGTAAAGGAAGATTGAGCTTTCCAAGCAAAGCAGGGTCAAAGAGAAGTCATTCCAAGCAAAGGAAGCAGGATATGCAAAGGTTGGCATCACTGAAATGAAGGATGAGGAGTCCATGTGGGTGGGGTGTAGGGTGGACTGGAAGTGTCCCAGGACCAAATGTGGAGATCCTTGTAAGTCACAACTAATCCTGTAGGCAAAGAGGACAAAAAAGTAGGAGAGAGAGAGAGAGCTTGCAATTTGAAATCTGGTTGCAAAGAGAATTCCTGGAGTAGCCATAACTATTTTTCCTCCAACCCTTTCTTTCTTTTTTGGAGGGAGGGAGAAGACATTTGCTTTTGTTAAATCAAAACTGCATATTTTGAATTTTCCCATCCTGACATTTAAGGCTCACACCTAACAACACTGAGTCCTTAATTCACTGGATATTGTGAATGCTTTGAAGACATCATGGCTTTCTTTCAAAGGTTTGGTAATTTACACTTCACTAAATAATTCCTCTTGCTTCTCAGAACTGAGTACAATTCAGCTGGTCACTTCCTCTTGTTATTTATAACTAAATAACTTACCATATATTCTTTAACCAAAAGAGACTTCCAGATGCCCTGGTAGAAAATGCCAATGTCTTCCCACTTCCTTGTGTGTGTCCATCTTTGACTCTCCATTCGTGCCCCCAAAGATGGCATTCTTCCTCTAGGGGTCATATCTCCAGGACCTCCCAGGCAGTACGATTCCTGCAATCCTTCCATCTGTGTTTGTCTTGCTTGTGCTCCACAAATTCTTTCTGTCTTAACAGCCCTATAGCTGCATGGCCTTCTCTTCTGTTCCCTTCTGTCTGTCTTGCCCTGCCCTGCCAGTGAGCACTCACAGTTTATAACATCTTGCCTTGCCAACTGGTTTTGTGAGTACCATGTAAGTGTTTATTAATTATAGATCTTTTGCAAATAACATATATCTGATACAGCTGAAGGAGACTGAAATGTCCCCACTCTTATTAATCCATGCTAATGTCGCCCTAGACTGCCCTTAGAAAGAATTTTGTGTCTATTTGTGAAATCCATGTTTTCTACTTTTACTCTCTCGATATGTATCTCAGTAACCTATGGATTATTTTGTGCTTTTAAACATAAATATTGTCATAGTGTTGTATCATTTTATTACATGCTTTTTTCACTCACAATTGTGTTTTAAGATTCCGTTTTGTTGTTAATATATGCAAAGCTTTTAGAACAGTGCCCGTAAACACCATATAAGTATTAGCTATTATTATTTTTGATATTATTATTATTATTGTTATTTTGAGGCAACATCTCATTCTGACACCCAGGCTTAGTGCAGTGGCACGATCATGGCTTACTACAGCCTCAACCTCCTGGGCTCAAGTGAACGTCCCATCTCAGCCTCCTGAGTAGCTGCGACTAAACTACAGGCACGCACCTCCATGACCAGCTAATTTTTGTATTTTTTATAGAGATGGGATCTCACCAAGTTGCAGAGGCTGGTCTCAAACTCCTGGGTTCAACCAATCTGACTGCTTCAGCCTCCCAAAGTGCTGGGACGACAGGTGTGAGCCACCACCCCAGGCCTATTATTTTAAATATTATTAATAAATGGATTTACATCATTCCTTGTAATTACTTTATAGCAATCTAACATTGATCATATGACATCTTATTTATCCCATTGCTCTATCTGTGTGTTGAGACTTAAGAAAATGATACCCCAAAGTGAAGGCCTCTGAAGCGAAGTCTCTCTCTGACCTTCTCCTGCCCTCCTGTCTCTTGTCCCTCATTCTCCCCTAAGGCAAGCTGTAGAAACTATAATTCCTCTTCCCCAAGGCAGGTCATAGAAACCAAAACATCTTTCACCCAAAGCCAGTCATAAAACCTAAAAATATGACTCTAATCTTCCCCTGCCTTTCTGTGTAAGAGCTGACCGCAAAGAAATTAAGACCTTTATCCCAGAGGGGTCCTATTCCATACCTTGGAGAAAGAAATGTTCCAAATGAGAGGACATGAAGAAGCTGAGTTGACAGAGCTTGATAGGTTTCCTGACTCAGTCTATTTCCATTTGATTATTCCTGTTTCCCCCAATCGCAGTTCTATGTGGCTGTCCATTCTTCACTGAACCTAAGAATAAAAAAAGGGATACATTTTTCCTGGATCTCTATTCTGAAGGCTCTCATGTCTCATAAAACTGTGATCAAATAAATGTATTATGCTTTTCTCTTGTTAGCTTGTTTTTCTTATAAGGGTGTCAGCCATGACCCTTATGATGGGGAGGAAAGGGATCACTTTCTTTCTGCCCCTGCAGTAAGTACTCAGGTTGTTTCCAATTTTTCACAATTAATTATAAGCAGTATCCCAAAGAATATCCTTAAACATGCCATGCTCATATGTTCAAGAGTTGGTATTTGCTTAAAGTGGACTTGTTGGGCTGTAAGGAGAATGTATTTTAGACTTTGCTAGCTCTTGTCAAATTGTTCCCCAAAATGTCTGTACCCTCCGCAGTGTATGAGAATTCTTATTTTTCTATTTTTGCCAACCACCATTGGTTTTTTCAAAAGTTTGTGAATGCAAAGTAATAATCTTGTTTTAACTTGCATTCTTCATTAATACATGAAATTGGGCATTTTTTTCTCTCCATTTATTGGCCATTATGCACTGGGTCTTAACCTTTTCTGGGGTCTTAGACTCCTTTATGAATCTACTTCAGAAAAAATATACTTAAATATACACACATACATTTTAGACATACATTGAAGGGCTTCACAGAGTCCCTGAAGACCCACCCACAAAGCCCCTTCAGAGCAGAGGCTCTCAAGCATTTAGTAGATATGAGAACCTCCTGGGAAGGTTTTTAAAATGCAGATTCCTAGGACCTATCTTTAAGGATCCTGACTCAGAGAGCCCCAGGTAGGAACTGAAGGGCTGGTGCAGGTGATGAGAAAGACAACTAAGACTATACTTTCAGGGGTCGTTTCTAAAGTTTGTTAAGAAAGACAACCTTAAGAGCGTCTGGATTCCCAGTAAGAACTCCTATTTCTGCTTTCCAAAACTTTCCCTTCTCCCACAGCTATGAAGCAAAGGATAAAGTCACCAAGTTTAATGTACAAAAGCTGTAATTTGCCTTTAAATTGATGTCGCTACTTTTAAATCCATGGTTACTTCTGTAGCTATACCTTGTGCCTCTCTCCTCCCTAGCTGGGAAGGTCGATGAGGGAATGAATAAATAGGGTGACATGTGAGACAAAGAAAAACACAAGGAAAGGAAAAAAAATTAGGAAATTCAAAGCTATTCAGAAAATGCTACATAAAAAGCATCATCCTACTAAATATGAACAGCTTGTGTTTGGAATCGCTTGTGTTTCTAATTTTATTACATGAGCAAGCTCATTTTTTTTTCACTGCCAGATACTTCAAAGATTCTCTTGCAAAAAGATGGAAATAAATTTAGTTTCCTCTCAGATCCAAATTCACATAAGTGATTCTGTCATAAGACGAAGAAAATTGATTGCTTCAATGGCAAATAATATATTTTTTTAATTTAAAAACTTAGTAGTAAGGAAATCATGTACCAGGGAATTCTCAAAACATTTTGAGAGAAATTGAGAATCCCAGTATGATGAGATGATGACGCTACACATGCACATTCTATCCCCCGTACCCCCACCCCCTGCTTTCTTGTTCAAGCCTGCAAGTGTCAAGAGAGAGTTAATCCTTGTTTTTCACTCAGTCACACACAAACCCGTTCTTCTCTGAGCAGGTCAATGACCAGCATCCTCTTGAGCCTTTGGTGGAATTCAGGTCCATGAATGATGCCAGGAGCAAGAAAGGATCTGGTTCTAGGACTTTAGAATGACTCACTCGGTACCTTTGTCCAGTATCAATAGAATAATGACTCGGTTGCTCTGTCCGTGAAACTGGGGCAGCGATGCTGGCTGCCTGCCTCACACAGAGTTGAGGGAAAACCAGGCTTGCAAGATGACAGAGGTCTACGGAGCATGGGCATCACATGGGAGGAGGTGCGGGGTGCCTTTGCAGAGCTGGAAGACAACAGAGGGGGCGACCCGACACAGAACCAAAGGAGGTCCTTGAACCGTGCCATGCCAGCCTGGGGTGGAAGGTGTTCTGTATACAGTGGAGAAAATGGAATGAAATCAACTTCCATCTTTTGTCTTTCTGAAGACCATCTTTTAACTTTCATGCGTTACTCATGGATTAAGAAGAAAAATGGTGGCCAAACACTTTCTAACATTTTCTGGTATCCATTATCTTGTTCACTTGGCCATACAGTGCTTTTTATACTCTAGATTTTCAGATTCCAGATGGTAAGTTCATTAAAAACAGGAATTACAATTGACATATAGATATACACAGACGTGCGTGTGGCAGGTAAGGTGCCTGACACTCAATATAAATACTGAATATTTTAAATGAATGAATTCCTACACACAGAGATAAACAACACACACACATACACACACACACACACATACACAAATAAGTTGGCATTTTTCCAGGACTCAAGCCACAAGGAAGATTTCGGCAGCAGGAGCACTTTTGCTGCCAACCTCATTTCTGCCTGTGTTATTTAGGATATAAATACCATTGCAGTAAAGGAGACTGAATGACCATAACTTAAACAGAAGTTTATTTTTCTCTCATATAACATGGCTTCTCTGTAGTATCACAAACTCAAGTTTCTCCCACCGTTCTTAAAGTGTTATCCCCATCCGCATGGTCCATGTAGTTCACCACAGCATCTGCATCCCAGCTGATAGAATAAAGAAAGCAAGGGGCCAGGCGCGGTGGCTCAAGCCTGTAATCCTAGCACTTTGGGAGGCCGAGGCGGGTGGATCACGAGGTCAAGAGATCGAGACCATCCTGGTCAACACGGTGAAACCCCGTCTCTACTAAAAATACAAAAAATTAGCTGGGCATGGTGGTGCGTGCCTGTAATCCCAGCTACTCAGGAGGCTGAGGCAGGAGAATTGTCTGAACCCAGGAGGCGGAGGTTGCGGTGAGCCGAGATCGCGCCATTGCACTCCAGCCTGGGTAACAAGAGCGAAACTCCGTCCCCAAAAAAAATAAAATAAATAAATAAATAAAAATTCAGAAGACTAAATTTAGAACAAAACCTTCAATCATGAATGATCACCAAAACTACTGCCACCAAGGTCATTCAAGAATCACCACATATTAAACAAGATTTTTAAAAATAAAACCTCTTATGGCCGGGCACAGTGGCTCATGCCTGTAATCCCAGCACTTTGGG
>NW_022436942.1:51765134-51778797 GCF_009761245.1 Sapajus apella
AAAAAAATCGATAAATATTGGGGCAAGTAACTGTCTCTGTCACACTGAAAAAAACAAAAGCACAAATACGTAGGTTTCCCAGAATCACTAGAAAAATTCCCCGTAAACCTAGAAGTAACTAGTACTAAGCTGAGTGCCGTAGCTTGCGCATGTAATCCCAGCTACTTGGGTGGCTGAGGCAGAAGAATGGCTCGATGTCAGGAGTTTGAGACTAGCCCAATCAACATAGTGAGACTCTCATCTCTAAAATAAAAATTAGCCAGGCATGGTGGCACACACAGAGCAAGATTCTATCTCTAAAAAAAAAGTAGCTAATATTTAGCTGGTCTCACAAGTGTGTCAATCTACTAAGCAGATGTTCACTCCAGAGAAGGACAGTTCTCAACTTTTTACATTTGCCTTTTAAACAACTTACACTTTCATCTATTAATCTCTGATAAATTTAAGCTTCCTTTCTCATATCAAATTTGGGTTTTCATACTGCAGGTTGAATTCTATGTTTTTTGACCTCTAGGAGAATAAATGCCCAACCTGATCCACACACATACAAGGCTAGAAGATGAATGCATTTTGTGTGAAATCAGAGATCTGCCTGCATTCAACTTGGGAAATAAGAATAAAAAGCCAAGGAGCCTGCCCAGAATAGGGAAGGTTACGAATAATCAGACAACCTAATAGTGATAATTCACATAACCATAAAATAGTTAAAATCTATGGAGGACTTACTTTGCATCAAGTGCTTTGCCCACATCATTTTATTTAGAATATTGTTGTTTTTCTTAATGTCGGAAGATGACTAGTCTGTTTTCACCCTGCTGATAAAGACATATCCAAGACTGGGCAATTTACAAAAGAAAGAAGTTTATTGGATTTACAGTTCCATGTGGCTGGGGAAGCCTCACAATCATGGTAGAAAGTGAAAGGCACGTCTCACATAGTGGCAGACAAGAGAAGAGAGCATGTCCAGAGAAACTCTCATTTTTAAAACCATCGGATCTTGTAGACCCATTCACTATCACAAGAACAGCACCAGAAAGACTGCTCCCATGATTCAACCATCTCCCACTGGGTTCCTCCTACAACACATGGGAATTATGGGAGCTACTAGATGAGATTTAGCTGGGGACACAGAGCCAAGCCATATCAGAGAGCTATCCTGTTACTAACCTTTTTTGTAGTCAAGGAAACTGGGCTTAGAAAAAAGCCAAGGAACTTGCTCAAGACCACACAAATGCCAAGTGGCAAAGCCAGAACCTTAACTCAAGAATCTAACTCCACTGTTGGTACCTGAAATCACTGATCACTGTGGAGTCTCAATTAACAAAAACGACATGGTGGGAGAAAGGAAAAACAACAACAAAAAAAGGCAAATAAGCTATAAGTCTGCATTTCTTCATGGTCCAGGACATATAGCCCTCCTGCACAAATAACTCACAATCTTCCTGTGCCCAGCTATCACCAGAACCTCGGCTAATACAAAAAATGCAAGTTAGCTCCCTGAAACCTTAGCATTAGCAGTACTGCATGTAGCACCCTGCAACCCAAAGCCATCCAATAAAATCTCCGCCAAGCCTTTGTCTCCTGGCAGTCAGCTTCTCTTCTGCTGGTTTGCCCATTGCTTCCTTGCAACATATTTTCATACCTTCTCTAATAAATCTGCCTTTCTTTATCTACAACGGTCTTGATACATTTTTATTTATTTATTTATTTAATTTTTTTTTTTTTTTTTTGAGATGGAGTTTCGCTCTTTTTGCCCAGCCTGGAGTGCAATGGTGTGATTTTGGTTCACTGCAACCTCTGCTTCCCAGGTTCAAGTGATTCTCCTGCCTCAGCTTCCTGAGTAGCTGGGATTACAGGCATACACCATTATGCCTGGCTAATTTTGTATTTTTGGAATTTAGAATTTGGTAGAGACGAAGTTTCTCCATGTTGGTCAGGCTGCTCTCGAACTCCCGACCTCAGGTGATTCGCCCACCTCGGCCTCCTAAAGTTTACCTCTGCGCCACCGGCCCAGATAATCGTCTTTCCCCAGCAACAATCTCTACCACTATGCTGATGGCAAGGAGGATGGTGAGCAATGTCCCACACATCCTCCCCACCCATCATCACATGCATAGGTATCAACCTTCTTGTTCATCCTATCTGAGAGTATTGAGTTGGGTGACCTACGCAAGAATATAAAAATTCCAACCATCAGTTGGAACTGATGGTTGGGAAATAAGAATAAAAAACCAAAAAGCCTGTCCAGAATAGGAAAAGTTATGAATGGTCAGACAACCTAATAGTGATAATTAACATAACCATAAAATAGTTAAAATCTATGGGGACTTAAATCTAAAAATCTATGGTGGTGATCTCAGAAATTTACTTGTCTTCACATAACCTTTGTACAACAAAAAAATCCAGAAAAACTTGAAATATATTTTTTAAAATATTCAAAATTTGATGAAAATGTTTTGTAATTATAAAAGTTTACAAAATCTACACTATTCCAGATTGTAAGATCTGCAAACTACTCTTTTGTGGCACTTACTGCTAATGGAATTCATCACGTGATAATTTGTGTAAGTCTAACTTGCCAGTGGAAAGAAGACTCCAAGAAGGTATGTTTATTCCTAAATTAGAAATGGAATAGGTATCCAATAATTATTTACTGAGTGAATCAGTGTTTTTCCTTCAACATATCTTTTTAGAATTATTTGCCACCTATTAGAAATGGTTAAGATAAATAATCATATTATTAGATGTTGCTGTACTTCAAAATTTGATACTAAGAACTTGCACTATAAAAAGTTTTGCTTAATCCATGTTAACTTATCACAGGAATTTAATATCCCACTGACTTGTGTGTGTCTGTGTGCTCTGTGGGATTTCATTTCTATTAATAAGTTTGTTTACTGGACTACTTTTTGCCCCCAACATTTCGTGTGGTCGGTTTTAAATTTGACACCAGTGGATATGAAGGAGTCAAGTCATTAAGATCTCAAACTGCTTTAGAACATGGTAATTATGCTCCAAGTGGAATGACCCCTGGATCCATCTGTCTGTAATAAGTCCATTCTTGAAAAGAAATCCCTTCTCCCTGAGATATATAATTAATGTAACATGAAGTCTAAAAATATTTTTCTCCCCAGAAGTTCCAGGTAAAAATTTCAGGACGCTTTTTACCCTAGAATCTGATTCTTCATCACATAGGCAGACAGGATTCTTACTAAGTATGCACAAATGCTTAACATGCCCAAGGGACTTTTACTTCCTTCAGGTTTTCTAAACGGTTGCTCTCTCAAATGCACATTCATGTTACTGTTTCCTTTTTGAGAGAAAGCCTCGCACCACAGTTCTCTCTCAATCCAGTCTTTCAGCTGCAGGATTGTAAAGAACTGAGGGTTTCCCAATGTGAGAATTGGCCAAGAGTTCGAATACCTCACTACCTTTTATAGGTGGTGGGAGCCATTTGTCTCAAAAGTATAACAGCGCCCCGTGTCTTTGTGAGTTTGCATCAAGGGCTCCTCACTGAACAGAATGTTTTCTAGACAAAGACATGCAGATTGGTTAACTAGTTTTTTCCATGAAGATTTTTCCCCCACCCCAACTTTTTATGTTGAAATTTTTTACAGAAAAAGGCTACAGAAAAGTTGAAAGCACAGCTCAATGAATGCCATAAACTTTCACAAAGATTAATCAGTTGTTAAGATTTGTCGTCCCAAAGAACATTGTCTACCTCTTTACATATCTGTATTTGTGGGATTATAAATATAGAAACAGAGTCTTGCTTGCTATGTTGCCCAGGCTGGAGTGTAGTGGTAATTCAGAGCCCCAAGAATGGCTCACTACAGTCCCAAACTCCCGAGCTCAAAATATCCATGATCCTCCTGCCTTAGCCTCCTGAGTAGCTAAGACTACAGGTATACAAAACACACCCAGCATGTGCGTATGTGTGTTATGGAACCATTTGAAAGTAAGTTGCAGAAATCATGATGCTATACCCCTAAATAGTTAGATTTATTTGTCCTAAAAAACCAAGGATATTTTCCTACATAGCTATAATATCATTGTTATATCCAAGAAACTTTACATTGGTTCAATAATATTATCTAATATACAGTTCATAATCAAATATCCCCAGTTGTTCTATAACGTATTTTACAGTAGAGTTTTTTTTTAGGGGAGTGCCTATCTATATTATTTCAAGGTTCATGCATTGCATTTAGCTATCATGTATATTTAGCCTCTTTTAATCTAATTCTACCTACCTCCAGCCCTGCCTCTTTGGTTTTGCTCTTTCGAGTTTTTTGAAGAGTTTCGGGCTGTTGTCTTTCAGAATGTGCCCTAATCTGGTTTTATCTGATTGTTTCCTTGTGATTCAATTCTGCTTAAGCAATTTTGGCAAGAATGATACAACGAGATGCTGTTCCCATGAACTTTGACCAAACTCAAGGACAAGGATTTTGCCAGGCCTGAGTGATCAGGTTCAAAGAGGTTTAAAAAACCTGTCATTTTTGAAAATTAGAATTTAGTAAGTATACTGCTCTTCATAGCAGGGTGAGCTGTCCTAAGCAAAATGAAAAAATGGAGCATCCAAGATTATTCGTAACTTGTATATGTTTGAAAGGGGCCCTTGTCATGTCAAATCTAGCAACGTTTGTTGAATCATCAGGACTGAGATTTGGGCAGGGTCAGCCTCTGCTCTTGCAAAGCTGATAATTACTAACTTTGTGCAATTTCAGGAATGTGGGAGGCCACTCTTCCCCACTCAGCTACACTGCCTCTATTACGGGAGCAGTGACTCCCAGCTGCTATTACTAAAGATCAGAGCTGTTCTCTAACGACTATCTACTATATGTCAGGTCTTGTGCTCAGTGGTTTATTAATCTATTCCTTACAAAAACCTCATGAGGTAAACATTATCATTCCCATTTTCTAGGTGGGAAGGTAAGGCTTAACAATGTAACTTCCCCAAGGACCCATGTAGCTAATTTAAGATTTGAACCAAAATCTCCCTCAATATCTAAAGTTTCATAATTCCATGTTCCATGTGATCCTCCTCTATTCCCCAGTCCCAGTCTTATCTCATTCCCTAAATACCTTTTCCTTCATTACACTGGACATCTGATTGCCCCTTTTTATGCCAATAGGTCTTTCTACAAATTCTAACTGTTATTGTTTGTGCCATGTCCACTTGGTGCCAGGCACCTTGCTGAATGCTCTTCACATCCCATGTCATTTGCTCTTCCCAAGAACCACATAAGGAAGGTGTGCATTAGTAATGTCCTGTGGTCACTCTGATAGTGGATGGCAGAATGAGAATCTGAACCAGATCTGACTTCAAGCCTGAGCGTCTAACACAGATAGGAATAACAAGGCAACAGACGATACAGTAGCCAGGCGCTTGCTAGTAAAGGCCAGAACACTGACTCACTAAGCTTTGAACTCTTCTGCCCCCACGCTGCCAGAGGCACAGCCCCAACAGACTGCCCAGTGCATTGCCCTAATGGGCTATTGATTCATCTGCTCCAACGAGCAAATCACTGCACAAAACTCCTCCCTCACAGAAAGGCGTTGGTCCTCTGGCATTCAGAAAGAACGAGAAGCCAACTTACTGCTCACAGGAAGAAAGTGCACACACTGTGTCTATTGTTATTCCTCCTACACAAACTCTTTAAAATGATTGAGTTTAATAAAAGAAGATGTTTCCCTGCAGCTATAGAGAGGAAACGTTCTAAAGTGAAAATCAGAACACGGTCTGACTAGGATTGCTATGCCTATAGCAAGGATGTCCCCAAGGGGGGAAAATGAGGTTAAGTGCATCCAGGCTGTTCTCCTGGCTCTTCTAATGATCAGGGCCTGCAGAAGGTGAGGAAGGTTATGGTCGCAGCCATAAATACCTCTTAAAGAGGCACCTGCCTTATCCAGGCCCCATTCTTTCACAACTGCACCCCACTCCTGATCCCACTTCCCTGTCAAAGCTGACAGCAGCAAGAGTACATGCCTGTTAGGGTATCTTTCCTAGATTCTCTCCTAGAGACTGGAATTCAGGAATTCCTTCTCTTGAAGGTTCTGAACTTAGAGTAGTGAAAAGCCAGGAGAAAAAGCCAGTCTTGCATAGCAGAATAAAGCAGTCTCAATGAGAGATGAGATAAGAGAGACACTAGCCCAGGTGACCTGTCACAGCCACAAGTCTCAACATCGCCCAGTGAATCTACCACACACCCCTGGTACATTTGTCCCCCTATTTCCAAAATGAACATTCTCTTCAAACCCCAGCACTCTCATGCCTGCCCCACCCTTCCTTTGAGTCCTGAATTGTATTCCTTATTGACTTCTCCGGGGCTCCTCTGTCACAGTTATGCCCCCTCGTGGATTATGCCCATGAACAGAGAGTAATATTGCCCATCTCCAGCTGGGCACTGTGGCTCACGCCTGTAATCCTAACGCTTTGGGAGGCTGAGGCGGGTGGATCACTTGAAGCCAGGAGTTAGAGACCAACCTGGCCAACATGGTGAAAACCCATCTCTACTAAAAATACAAAAATTAGCTGGGCCAGGTGGTGCAAACCTGTAATCCCAAATACTCAGGAGGCTGAGGCAGGAGAATTGTTTGAACCCAGGAGGCAGAGGTTGCAGTGAGCCGAGATCACATCACTGCACTTCAGCCTGGGTGACAGACAGAGACTCCATTTCACATACACACACACACACACACACACACACACACACACACACACACCCTCCCTTTTCCACACATTCTCCTCTAGCCTCCACTTCATTTTTTGCCCCTCTTCAAAGCAAACAGTTGTCTCTATTAACCACCTCCACATTTAAAAAAAATTTTTATTTTCTCTTCAGTCCACTTTAGCCAAGATTCTTTCCCAATCACCTTGTTGAAGTCAAAATTAAAATACGGAGACAAATCTCTACACGTAATGTTTTCTTTGGCAAGAAACGATTCCAATGTGGGGTGTACACACAGTCTGGGTGGTTAATTGCATGTACAAAGAACAAATAGAAGGGTGGGGGGGTTATAAAAAAGAGAGGATCATTATGTGTGATCCCGAAAGAAAGTTCATGGTGATTAGCAAATGTTTTGAGAGATGGCAAGCTCCAATTGGTGGGAGAGGGTGGTGGGCAAAGTTAGTCCTAGAATTGCAGCAAGTTATCTCAGCAGCTATAGATAAAACTGGTTTCAGATTACAACCAGCAGTTTCAGCTGTTGGACTTGCAGAAAGTGACATTTCTACAGCAATGCGAGGTATCCTGAGTGCTTTTTTACCCTGGCCCCTTGACTCTGTTATAGTTGAATATGACACAAAGGACCCAATTTATATGACCAGCTTTCATGACCCCAGGAAGACTGGTCTCATCAAAGTTACTAATGACTTTGGTGTCTGCCTAATCTAAGGATCACACGCTAGTCTTTTCTCACTCAGATGGCCTGCAGCATTCCACAAAATGATGAGCACTGCCTCCCAGGCAAGGTTTGCATGACATTCCCTTCTCCTGGCCTTCCTTCTCCTTTTCTGCCTCCTTTTCCATCACCTTTATTGTGTCCATCTTCTCTTGTTCTCCAAATATTGAGGGAAGGGAGAGTGAGGCAGGAAAGGAAGAAAGGCAAACACAATGGTGCATCCCTGAGCTGGCTTTCTTTTGGGATCATGCATGGCCAGTTACTCCACGTCCCAGGACCTTCATCCAAGAGAACACATGAATGACCGCATCTGAGCACTGGCTGTCCAAGGAGAGGAAGAGAGGGGAATTTATCCATCAGCTCCCATTCCCCAGTGGTCAAAATTTACTCCATTGGGTGTTAACTCCTCCTCACTTCCCAGTTGCTTCAACAGAGGCATTGAGCACGTTTCTGTCATCAATAAGAAATCCCCGAGATGGAAAGTGACAAACACATATAAAACAGGATACACCCACGAAAGTTCAGTGGGAGCAACACAGAGCCAGCCACAGAGGCAGAACAAATCCGCAAGGCCCCTGAGGCATGTGAGCCTGAGAGCACGCGGAGAAGCTCATGAGAGGTGTCTGATACACCAGTCCCCTTTGCACAACTCCAGACTTGCCAGCTTCACGTTTCCTCATGAATGTCTAACAGGCATGTTAAGCTGAACGTGGCCAAAAGAGAACTTTTCTTTCTCTATTCTCCAACTTCTCTTCCTGTATCTTCCCTATCTTGGTCAGTAACATCTTCATCCAGCCAGGTGCCTCGCTAAAAAGCGAAGAGCTACCATTGGCCCCTCTTGCCTCCTCACCCCGCTCATCTATCAGTACGTCTTGTTGGCTCCAGCTACGAAATGTATCCCAAAACCATCCATGTCTCCTGTCTATACTACAACCAACCTAATCCTGCCCATCACCATAGCTCATACAGATTCTGCTTTTTGAACTGGTCCGCCTGCAATTTGGCCCTCTAATACATAGTCTTCACACAGTTGCAAGCAGAGAACTTTTTTTTTTTTTTTTTTGGTTGGAGGGAACATCTCATTATTTAAAAATTTCAAGCATATACAAAAGTAAAAATAACAGTAAATCAAAACCCCCACTACTTACTATTAACAAGTAACCAATCATGGCCAATGTTGTAATTCATCTCTAGCTCTAATTTTGAGGCAAATCTCAGATATTACACCATTTGGTCTATTAAATGATCTGATTTTGTATATGTTTGCATCTCTTAAAGATAGAAATTTTTAAAAAACCACAGCTGAGGAAAACCATCAATAAAAATTCCAAACAATTTTTAAAAACACAAAGTATTTTTTTTTTACAGGGTCTCACTCTATTGCCCAGGTTGGACTGCAGTGGCACAATCATGGATCATCCCAGCCTTGACCTTCTGGGCTCAAGCAATCCTCCCACCTCAGCCTCCCAAGTACCTGGGACTAGAGGTATGTGCCACCACACCCAGCCAACTTTTATATTTTCACCATGTTGCCCTGTCTGGTCTCAAACTCCTGGGCTCAAGCTATTCACCCACTTCAGCCTCCAAAAGTGCTGGGATTACAGGCATGAGCCACTATGCCTGGCCTAGAATGGTCTTTTTAAAAAGTAAAGCAGAACATATCATTTCTTTGCTGGAAACCTTCCCGTGGTTTCCCATCATGCTCTGAACAAAGCCAAACTCCTTCTTAAGACTGCTTTCACATGGCTCCTGCCTACGCCTCTGGTCTCATTCCCAGCCAGGCTCTCGCTGTCCTTGCGCACTAGCCACCTTCCTTCTTCCCTGGGAGCCCTTGTTCTAGCCGTTCTCTCTACCAGGAGGCTCACTCTTGTCATCTTCCTATGCTTGGCTCCTTCTTGTCATTCAGGTCTCAGCTTACATAAGAACACCTCCTATCACCTGTCTCAAGTAGTCACCCAGCCCTCACCACATGACTCTAATTCTCACCATTGTCTTTTACCCGTGACATTTCCAGTGTGTCCTGGACAGGTTTACTCTTATAAGCATGACTATTAATAGTACCTCATTCACTCTCAAAAGTTGGCAACAAGGCTGGGCATGGTGGCTCATGCCTGTAATCTCAGCATCCTGGAAGGCCAGGATAGGAGGACACTTGAGCCCAGGAGCTCAAGACCATCCTGGGCAACATGGTGAAACCTTGTCTGTACAAAAAATACAAAAATTAGCTGAGTGTGGTGGCACATGCCTGTAGTCCCAGCTACTTGGGAGGCTAAGTGGGAGTATCCCTTGAGCCAGGGAGTTTGAGGCTGCAGTGAGCTGAGATTGCACTGATGCACAGCAGCCTGATGACAGAGTGAGACCCTGTCGCAGAAAAAGAAGTAGGCAACAAATTTTATGGTCACTATACTTAAAATAATCTTATTTTTGTTTGACTTTGACTAGCTTATCACTTATCTCCTTCTACAAGAATATAAGCTCTTTGACAGGAAGTCTCTCTGCCTAGTTCTTTATCGTATCTATAGTACTTGGCTTACAGGAGATGCTTGATAGATATCTGCAGAAGAAAGAAAGACGGAAGGAAGGAAGGAAAGAGGGAAGGTAGGGAAGAAGGAAGGAAGGAAAGAAGGAAGGAAGGAAGGAAGGAAGGAAGGAAGGAAGGAAGGAAAAAAGGAAGAAAAAAAGGAGGGAGGAAGAGAGGGAGGGAGGGCATGAGGAAGGGAGGGCATGAGAAAGGGAGGGAGGGAGGGTGGCCTCAGGCCCTGAGTTTCCAGTTCCTGGCTTCAGTCATCTTTCGTAGTATGTACTAGGCTTCCATAATCTTCCATTAAAATTCCTGTTTCACTTAACATAGATGAAATGGTTTTTTGTGACTTATAACCAAGCAATTCTTAACACCTGCTGATTTCTTTTAATAAGTTGTCCACTTTCCTCCTCATGCTATACTTTACTTCTAGTGAACTGCTTTATTTAATAAGGAAAAAATACATTTATCAGCGCCATGCTTTTAAAAAGTATTTTCTTTCATCGTAAGCCATTCAGAAGTCTGGAATTGCATACAAACAATCCTAATACAAGGTAATTCTTTCTGCTCCAAAATCTACAATAAATATTAGTGACAGCAGCAACAAAGCTTCAGATCCTGATTATGCATGAACCTGTTTTCACAAAAACATTTTGGTGGAAGACAGAAATGCATTGTCAAAACAGCATTAAACCCTTAACATAAGAGCCAGATTTTTTTTTTAATTCAAGTATGTAAAGCATGTGTATTGCCATGGCCTTCAGGTCATTCCATTTCAGGAAATTCATGCTTTAAAATAGTCTGTCAAATAAGAGCCTTTCTGGGAGGAAAGGAAAAGTTGAGCATTAGTCATTCAAAGAGAACAATAAAAAAATCAAACCTCATTTTGTTTTGCTTTTAATAGGGAATGGTGGGGGCTGGGGGTTGTCCCTGAACTTCAGATAATAGATAATGACAGGAACGTTGATTCATAGTGCACAATATTGAGAAAAAATATATAAGCTCATTCCCCAAATAACAGTAACAATCTTTGAACAAAGAATGAGGAAGCCAAATATAGAAGGAGATAAAGAAGTTTTACTAAAGAAATGTGCTCTATACCGCTGCTCCAACCTCAGCTCTGCTCTCTTTCCCAAAAGAAAAGATTCTATCTAACAACCAAAAGAAAATTAGAAGACCATCACACCTCCTTCCAGTAGCCCACCCCCACAAGTAACAAGTGCCATTTTTGTAAGAAAGGTGCTATAAATTCATTTATTCAATGAAAATCCACTGTACTGAACTGTGCCAAGATTTAGTTGTACGGTGTGAGTAAAACAGACAAAATCCTTCTTGGGGCTTGCAATCTTGTTAAACCCTCAGAAATAACATGGCCCAAATCCCAGCCTATGTGATTTTTTGATCAAGGAGGAAGCATTCCATAGGCTCTATAATCAGTCAAAGGGCCTGAGTGAAAATCCCGGCTTTACAATTTATTAGCTGGGTGATCACAGGCTAGTTACTTAATCTCCCTATGCCTTGGATTCCTCTGCTGTAAAACTGAGATGATAATAACATCTACCTCTTAGGGTTGTTGGGAGGATTAAATGAGGTAAACAGTGTAAAGCTGTTAGATTAGTGCCTGGCATAGATTAAGCAATATATAAGTTTTCCATTTTTATCATTAGTATAGCAAAGTGTGAAATTGACTGAAAAGGTCTGTATTTAGAGCAGTTAATCAATGAATATAATGCACTCAAACATCCCTATACACAGTTTCCTAGTAGCCAGGTCCAGATAGGAATTATGAGGTTTCTTATCAGGGGGAAACTGAGGCTTTTTGTCCCCATGCAAATCTCATCTTGGATTATAATCCCTATTATTCCCACACTCCCCATATGTCAAGGGAGAAACCAGGTGGAGGTAATTGAATCATGAGGGCAGTTTCCCCCATGCTGTTCTCATGATAGTGAGTGAGTTCTCAGGATATCTGATGGTTTTATAAGGGGCTCTTCCCATTTCACTTGATACTTCTTCTTGCCGCCTTGTGAAGAAGGTACCTTGCTTCCCCTTTGGCTTCTGCCATGATTGTAAGTTTCCTGAGGCCTCCCCAGTCACATGGAATTATGAGTCAATAAAACCTCTTTCCTTTATACATTACCCAGTCTCGGGCAGTTCTTTATAGCAGCATGAGAATGGACTAGAACAGCTCTCCACAGGATGGCATTCAGAAATTTCTCATTTTACAAAGCATTTGGCTACTTAATTTAAAAAGAAGAAAAAAAAATTGCAAGTATTGTGGCCAACTCTCTGCTGCTAATCATCCTAAAACAAGTATCCTCAGAAAGTAAGCCCCACCGAGGTCCGAAGCATCCCCACTCCACTCTCCAGCAGCTCATGCTTAATTATGCCTGAAGAGCTAAGGGTGACCAAACCTTTGATAATAGAGAGATGCCAAGAAAAGCAGACAAATAATGACACCTCATCAGAAACAAAGAAAATATAAGAAACTGAAGAGAACTTGAAGCCCCTGAAAGATTAAGGAAGATATTGCAGCTACAAAATAACATCAAAATTCTATGGGGACAAAAAAAGAACAGAGATTAACAAAGTTTGGGGAGCATTAAAAATAAAATTGTTCAAATTGAAAATTCATTAGAACATCTGAAGGATAAATTTAAAAGCATACACAAACACACACACACACACACACACACACACACACACACACGTATATATGTATTAGTCAATCCTGTTTCCCTCCCCTAGCAGTGGCATCAAGAGCCTGTCTCCCTTAACCCATTTTTCTTCCCCATCTCATGCCCTGGGCTATATTAGAGAATTCTTGACACTAGAGACATCTGGCAGATAAGGCTGGAAAATGTCCAATGAGAGATGGAAAGAATGAGTGATGGCAGAAGTAGAGTCCCACCACCATGCCTTTGCAGCCCCCTGGACTCAGTTTCTGCTGCCTTTCCCTAGACATGCTCTTCCCCTCTGCGTAGAGGCGACACCTGATGAAGGTTTTGTAAGTACACAAACACTGGACTGGAACTGCCCAGACTGGTTGTGTGTCCAAGCTCTGCTATGAAGTTTCCAAAGAGGCAAGAAGCATGTCCATGAGAACAGCTATTGGCTTGCAATCTTGTCACCATCAACCAAAAATAAAGTATCAATTTATTTAAATGGTCTTTGTCAATGTTGGTCTGAGAATATGTGGCATGAAATAATAATTAATATGAAATTGATTATAAATAAATATAAATATATATATATATATATATACTGAAATGTAAAACAAATGATTGAGCCAGGCACAGTGGCTCACACCTGTAATCCCAGCACTTTGGTAAGCCAAGGCAGGAGGATAGCTTGAGCCCAGGAGTTTGAGGTTGGCCTGGGCAAACATAGCGAGATCCTGTCTCTATAAAAAACGTAAAAATTAGTTGGTGACGCACACCTGTACTCCCAGCTACTTGGGAGGCTGAGGTGAGGGGATCACTTGAGCCCAGGACAGCAAGTCTGCAGTGAGCTGTGATAACAATAATAAAATAATAATAGGCCGGGCGCGGTGGTTCATGCCTATAATTCCAGCACTTTGGGAGGCCGAGGCAGGTGGATCATGAGGTCAAGAGATCGAGACCATCCTGGTCAACATGGTGAAACCCCGTCTCTACTAAAAATACAAAAATTAGCTGGGCATGGTGGTGCGCACCTGTAGTCCCAGCTACTCGGGAGGCTGAGGCAGGAGAATTGCTT
>NW_022436942.1:51779197-51792689 GCF_009761245.1 Sapajus apella
AAGAGAAAATGAAGGGGATAAAATAATCAAATAAAGAACTTTTTCCAGAGTTTGAAGAACACAAATCTTCAGATCGAGAGAACTTAGCATGGAAGAAAAACCTATACCAAAAAACAGCATCATGAAATTCCAGAGCATGAGACACAAAGAGAAGAAATAAAATCTCTACCTCACACAATACACCAAAGTTGATGCCAGGTAGATTAAAGACTTCAACGTGGAAGTCAAAACTTGAAAACTTAAAGAGAATATAGCATAGTATACTCATTTTCTTAGGAGACAGAATGATTTTTCAAATAAGGCATCAAATGCGCAACTTGTAAAGAAAAATCTGCGGCGAGGCTGGGCGCAGTGTCTCACGCCTGTAATCCCAGCACTTTCTGAGGCCAAGGTGGGCAGATCACAAGGTCAGGAGTTCGAGATCAGCCTGATCAACATGGTGAAACTGCATTTCTACTAAAAATTCAAAAATTAGCCAGGCATGGTGGTGCATGCCTGTAATCCTAGCTACTCAGGAAGCTGGGGCAGGAGAATTGCTGGAACCAGTGAGGCAGAGGTTGCAGTGAGCTGAGATCACCCCACTGCACTCCAGCCTGGGGGGCAGAGCGAGACTGTCTCAGAAAAAAAAAAAAGAAAGAAAGAAAAAGAAAAATCTGTGGCTAGGTGGGGTGGCTCATGCTGATAATCTCAGCACTTTGGGAGGCCAAAACAGGTGAATTGCTTGAGTTCAAGAGTTGGAGACCAGCCTGGGCAACATGGAAAAACTCCATCTTTACAAAAAATACCAAAAAATGTCCGGGCATGGTAGCTCATGCCTATAATCCCAGCACTTCGGGTGGCTGAGGCAGGAGTGTGAGACCAGTCTGACCAACATGGTAAAATCCCCTCTACTAGAAATATAAAATTAGCTTGATGTGGTGGCGTGCATCTGTAGTTCCAGGTACTTGGGAGGCCGAGGCAAGAGAATCGCTTGAACCTGGGAGATGGAAATTGCAGTGAGCCAAGATCACACCGTTGCACTCCAGCCTGTGCAACAAGAGCAAAACTCCATCTCAAAAAGTAAATGAATAAATAAAAATAAAAATAAATTAGCCTCTATTTCCAGCTACTTGGGAGGCTGAGGCAGGAGGATCACTTGAGCCTGAGAGGTCAAGGCTGCAGTGAGCCATGATCATGCATCTGTACCCCAGCCTGGGTGATAGAGTAAGATACTGTCTCAAAAGAAAAACAAATAACAAAAAAAGTGGCACATTTGTCTACATTAAGTTTAAAACTTACATTTAATCAAAGGAAACTGACATGATTTGAATATTTTGCCTGCCCATATCTCAAATTGAAAGGTAATCACCAATGTTGGAGATGGGGCCTAGAGGGAGATGACTGGTTCACAGGTACAGATCCCTTATATCTTGGTGCAGTCCTCATGATACTGAATGAGTTCTCACAACACCTTGTTGTTTAGAAGTGTGTGGAGCCTCCTCTCCTTCTCTCTTGCTTCTGCTCTCACCATGTAACCTGCCTGTTCCCACTCCACTTTTAACTCCAGCTTTTAATGCCAGTTAGAACAACATAGTGGGTCTATGATAAGAGAAATAAAGAAACAACATAGCATGAAAGTCTTAAGGAATGGGCCAAACTAGTGAAAGAAGTTAGTTTGATAGCTACTTCACTCAGAGACAAGACCAGAAGGTACCATTTTCATTTTACCCTGTTCTCAAGAATAAGGATTTCCTGTATGCCCCTCATCTTCAGTTTCAATAGGACTGATCTGATTGGCTGAGCACTGGAGCCAAAGCAGACAGAAGAGGTAGTGTCTTAAGAGGAGGGGGCGCTGGGGGAAGGAGAGGCAGAGGAGTGCCCTTGTGCACACCAGAGGGACAACTCAGTATATACCGAGCAATGGTTTTCTTTTCTTTGCTTTTTTGTTGTTGTTGTTGAGACAGGATCTCACTCTGTCACCCAGGCTAGAGTACAACAGTGTGATCTCAGCTCACTGCAACCTCTGCCTCCTGGGTTCAAGCTAACCTCCTGCTTCAGCCTCCTGAGTCACTGGGACTATAGGCACACACCAGCACAGACTAATTTTTGTATTTTTTGTAGAGATGGGGTTTCCCCATGTTGCCCAGACTGGTCTCAAACTCGTATACTCAAGGAATCCACCCACCTCAGCCTCCCAAAGTGCTGTGATTACAGTAGTGATCCACCATGCCCAGTGAGCCACCGTGCCCAGCCTAAGTGATTATTTTCTATGCTGCAACATTATCTGGACTCCTTGTGCACACTTGGTCAATAGAAAGATTTTTAGGTAGGAAAGGCTTAGAGGCGGTAATCTATTTAGGAGTAAAAGAAGGATCAGGAGGGGCATGCCGCTATGTTTGCAAATCTCTTCCTAAAAGATTACAAATATCAATACTCCATATCAAATAAGAAGGCAGAGATGAATCTTTATGCTAATGGACTGTAGTATCAACCTTCTAGCCATTCAGAACAAAGTGAGGATAAGAATTAGCTCAACTCCCTATCACTGTTTCCACTACATTTCTACTTTCACAAAGGAAAGAATTTTTTAATATTATGTAAATTATAATTATATTCTATAAAATATAATTGTCATGCAACAAATTATATAACATATAATTCTAATATGTATATTTGTATATTTTAATATACAAATATTATTTTAATATATGTACACAACCATGGGCTTTTAACTTCAGTCAAATAATCAAAACAGTTAGAATTTCTGATTCTGTATTACTTACTTGACCTGAGAATATGTTGTGGTTTTGAAGTACTCACAGCATCTACAGAATGAAAAAAGACAACTTCAAATTGCCTAATCTTTCCATGGGAAACCTAAGTAGTATATTTTTATTTCCTTTCTCTGTGTCAAAATAGACAATTAGACCTGCAATAAAGAAGTGTGAATTCCTGTTGGCATAGTTGACATCAAATTACTGTGCCCTAGTAAGTCACTAAATGTCTAGATCTCTACAGTTTTTTCATTGACCCCTATACTTTGGATTATTTCCTTAATTATCAGAATTTACATAGGGCTGTTTCACATCGTGGCACTCTATGCAAGATGAGTCACTCAGAAAACACATCATCATGGTTCATCGTTTATAATGAGAAGTAGATTAACCCAGGGGCATGCCATCAGATGATCTGCCAAAGGTACAGTTGACAAAGTCTTCATCAGTCAGTACTGATATAAATACCATCCTCCTCAGCAGATCATTTGCAATGTGTCTCTCAGAGCTAAATCAGTACTCTAATTGCAACATCAGTTAGGGGCCCTGCTTGGTGATGAGAGGGGCAAAGATAAGAGGATGTTCTTGACTGAAGCTATTTATACACACCACGTAGTCCTTAATTATCTGTAGGGAGAGGAGGGAAAGAGAGAGAAATTTGACATGACTGAAATTGAATCCACCCACCGCCCTTTGTGCCATTCCAGCATGAGAAAATTCTTCCTAAGAAAGGTACTTACTCTCTAAGAGAAAAAGGAAAGAAACCTCAAGTTCTATGAGAGTACAGCCTACTCAGTTGTCAACTGATATTTAAATGCTAATGCTCTTTTTTATTGTGTGAGTCTTACAACCATTCAAAACTTCAAAAGACTTACAAAAAAGAAAACTTAAGTGCTATACACCTAAAATTAAACAAGCAGTCTAGGAAAAAGAATCTCCTTTTGTCCTTAAAAATAGAAAAAACTGTGGATTAGAAAATTGATTCAGCTATTTTAGAAGTTTAGTCAAGAAAAAATTCAGACTTAAATACAACAAAACATCCTGGAACTCAACATACAATTATTGATTACAGTTGGGGCTCAAAACCAATACCCCAAAATATGATGTTTTGCCATCCTGAGCTGAAGAAGCGTCAAGGTCTCTCTGAACTTTCCTGCACCTCTCCATGAAGCTGAAGTTTCTTTAGCTGCCTAAGATCCAGATCCACCAAGAACAACTGTTTTTTCTTACCAAGATATAACCACACCTGAGCAGACCCTTTTATCATTTAAATTCCAAACAGAACAATTTACAAGTTAATCCTGTATTGCCTCTTAATAGAATTCCTCTTTACCCTCTTCTATAACCTGTTTTATTAGGATCTAAGCTCTCATTCTTTCTATAACCTCAAGATGGTTTATAAGCTTCTGTACCACCTTGAGTAGTTGGGTCTTCATTGTGAAGGCTCCCGTGTATATGTGATAAATAAATTTGTATGCCTTTTCTCCTACTAAGCAATCTGTCTCATGTTAGTGATTTTCAGTGAACCTTTAGGGGGCCAAGAGCCTATGACCCCCACATTACATATTCATAAATTAATATATGCCAGGAGATTCAAAAGATAGTACAGGATCAAACATAAGATACATTTGGGAAGAAATAACTATAATAATAACTGTGTATTTAGTGCTTCTGTGTGTCCAGAGCTGTGCTAAAAATCTTGTGTATATTTTCTCTATAAATTCTTCCAACAACTCAATAATAGATACAGAATTATCCATATATTTCTGATAAGGAAACTATGGCTCAGAAGGTTAATCAATCCAACTCACATAGCATTAAAGGAGTATCAATATTTAAATGCTCATCTGACTCCAAAGCCTATATCCTAAAATACTACTCTTTATGGTACATATTTGTATCAACCCTATGACTTATCCTTCTCATACTTGTTGTGTTCCCATAATGTTGACTGACCTCTTTATTGATACTGGCCCAATTGTCCCATATAACTGATGTTTATGGTTTTTTAAATAAACAGAAATTGACTCTCCTTGATCTTCAAACTTGAAATTTACATTGTTTTATCTGAGTTCCTTCCTCAGGAAACTGACCCTCAGGTAAGAAACTGAAACTCGTCAGATCACTGCATCCAGACAATGAAGATGCCAGACCCCTCATCCGTCATGATTGCTTCCTTACCTCTCCCTGATTTCCGTTTTCTCCTACATAGCTACCTTCCTTCCCTGCTGTATAACCACTATATAAACCACAATTTTATTTGGTTGGGAGAGATGGACTTGAGGCTCATCTCCCCTCTCTGCAGCTGACATTCAAATAAAAAGTCTTCTCCTCTGGCAATACTGGTTGTCTTAGTGATTGGTTTTCTGTGCTGTGAGCAAGGTGACCTAGAATGAACCCCTGGCACTTCAGTAACATTGTGACCTTTCAAGGAATTTCTTGCCATTTCCCCATGCATCTTTAAGCTGTGAATCCACTACGAACTGTTTGACTTTCTGCTTATTTCTCAGCTCAAATATAATAATGAGATCATTGTAGGTCTAGATCTTTCCAGTCTGCACAGAGACTTTGCACTGGGCACCCTAACAATCCAATTATTCTGCATGTGTCCTATACCTAGTCTGGTTCCAATCAGCCAGTGGCTGGCAGAGAGGGAGCAGGAGAATAAGGGAGCCCTGCCCTGTTGGCAAGGTCTCTGGGTGGGCCAGTTTTCCCTGGCAAAGCTGCAGAAACTGGGATTGACTTGGGTAACACAAATGCAGAATAGTTTGAAACCGTCAAAAATGATACTGTAAAAGAATACTTAATGGCATGAAAAAGTCCACTCTCTAAGTTAAGAAATATGGTTGCAAAACTCAAATGTAAAGTCAGGCCTCATTTTTGTAAATACATGCATTTGTATATATGTACTCGAAGACTAAAAGAATGTTCATCAAATTATTGACAATTATCTTGAGGACTAGGAGCAATTTTAATTTTCTTTTTCATCCCTTTTTGTATTATTTGAACTTATAATAATAAATATGTATACTTGTAAATGTTAAAAATATGTAAATATTTTCTCATTTGGAAAGAAGAACCCTTTAATTAAGCCTTATTATTATTATTATTATTATTATTGATGGAGTCTTGCTATGTTGCTCAAGCTGGTCCAAACTCCTGGCTTCAAGCAATTGTCTCACTTCAACCTCCCAAAGAGCCATATTATTTTTAAATTTATCACAAAAAATAAAGATAAACTTAAAAATATAGCTAGGAAAACATTCGTTGCCATATTGACAAGATGAAATTTCAAATAAGAGTCCAACAACACAACATTGAATAAATATATTACATCCATCAATGGATATTTTGTAATCTTAAATATATTTTATTTTAACAGATATGACATGGAAATATATGTACAATATATTAATTGAGGGGAAAGTTACAACACAATAGAGTATGGCTCTGTTTGAAAGTTAAAATTCACATTAAATATAAAAAAAAAAAAAAAATAGTCTAAATTTAACAAATACTAGGTGGGATAACAGATGATTTTAATTGTCTTAATTATGTATCTATATATTTTTTATTATCCTACAGTGAACCTTTATTACTTATGTAATTGTTAGAAATAAAATTGGGGCTTGGGGGATTTATTTGGGTGGGGTTTCCTCTTTTTTTTTTTTTTTTTTTTGGAGAGATGAAGTTTCACTATGTTGCCCAGGGTGGTCTTGAACTCCTGGCCTCGACAAGCTGTCTTCCCACCTCGGCCTTGCAAAGCACTGGTATCATAAATGTAAGCTACTGTACCCAGCCTTGGGTTTCTATTTTACTTAAATATTAAGGGCTCTCATTGGGATTTAGGAGTTTTCTTCTTTCTTTGTCATCTCACTTGACCCTACTGAGAGAACATGGGAAAAGCATCAGCAGTTAAAGGTGTGTGGTCCCAAAGCAAAACAGACTAGGCTAACAAGTGTAAGTTTTACTACAGAAGGCAGAGGCAATTTCTCAATCACCATATAAGGTTTTCTTAATGAATGTTCATTTATTTATCATTGAGTGGCAGATTGTCCCCAGAGCCTGGTTCTACTCTGCAAAGTCCTGTGCTCCTCATATCCATGGTAACAAAATATCTGTCAGAGTTTTTATTTGCAAACTTGGCAGGCTGCTGAAAAGTAAAGGTGAGGAAACATGAGTATTCTAATGTAGTAGTACATTATTTTACAGTAGTTATAATCTGAAAATTGTATCTTTATGAAAATTATTATCTTTCTCAAAAAACTGAAAACAGGATTGTTACTAGTAGCTAATTCATATGGGTCTGCAGCAACCTCAATTCTTGCCACCTCAGAAGAAAGAATTTGACTGAGCAGCATAAGGCAGGAGAGACCGAAGCAAGTTTTATAGCAGGAGTGAAAGTTTATTAAAAAGCTTTAAAGCAGTAAAGAAAGGAGGAAAAGTACACTTGGAAGAAGGCCAAGCAGGCAGTGTGACCTCTTGATTTGGGGTTTTATATGTTGGCATGCTTCCGGGATCTTGCTTTACTTCTCCTCACTCATGAGATCTTACTGGGAAGCTGCTGATCAGTTTCAGGTGTTTTCTATCAGGAGCCTACCTTTTCCTGGCACCAGCTGTAACCAATTATTATTTTAGAGACACAGTTAACAATGTCACCCAACACTCCTGGTGTGTGTGTTGTGGGGACAGGGTCCTCTCCTGCCCTGCTCATACTTCACTAACTTCCCACAATAACAGGGTCACCATTGAGTTGGCAGTTCCACTTTTAGGTACCTACCCAAAAGAATTGAAGGCAGGGACTCAAATAGATATTTGTACACCTATGTTCCTAATAGTATTACTTACAGTAGCCAAAATGTGGGAGTAGCCCAAGTGTCCATCAATGTATGAATGAATAAACGAAATATTATTTAGTCTTAAAAAAGAAGGAAATTCTTCACTTGCTGCAACATGGATAAACTTGAAGACATTATGCTAAGTGAAATAAGCCAGCCACAAAAGGGCAAATTGAATATGATTCCATTCATCCGGAACTACCTCCTCACTCAACAATGATGTAAGATTTGTCCATGTTGATACCTGTAAATCCAGTTAATTATTTTAACTAGATTAGTCATATTCATAGAGACAGAAAGTTGAATGGTGGTTGCCAGAGGCTGGAGGGGAGGAATGAAGAGTGAGGGTTTGTTGTCTACAGAATTTCAGCTTTGCAAGATGAAAAAGTTCTGAAGATGAATAGTGGTAATTGTTGTACGGTAATGTGAATGTACTTGCTACTGAACTGTACACCTAAAAAAATAGCTAAAATTATATATTTTATGCCATGTAAATTTTGTAATTTTTAAAGAAAAATCTACGTAAACTAAAAAAATCATTGCCATGCATGTAATTTCTCATGTAGCTCATTTATCTCTAAGATATATTTCAAAATTTCAAGTCTTCTTTCCACTTCCCTGGGCCCCAACCCAGTTCAGACCTTCTTCCTCTTATATGGACCTTCTTCCTCTTATATGATCTGCATTATTGTAATGACCTCCAGAACTTGGCCATGACTTTCTCCCCTCTAACTCGTTCCTTGACCTATCTCCAACATTATCTTTCTTCATTTTATTTATGTATTTAAATAGCTTTTAGGGTACAAGTGGTTTTTGGTTATATGGATGAATCATACAGTGGTGAAGTCTGAGATTTTAGCACACCTGTCACCTAAGATTGTACCTTGTACCCAATACATAGTTTTTTATCCTTCACCTACCTCCCACCCGTCCCTCTTTTGAGTCTTCAAAGTCCATTGTAACACTGTATATGCCTTTGCATACCCACAGCCTAGCTCCCACTTATAAGTGAGAATATATAGTATTTGGTTTTCCATTCCTGAGTTACTTTACTTAGAATAATGGCCTTCAGCTCCATACAAATTTCTGTAAAGACACTATTTCATTCTTTTTTATGGCTGAGTGGTATTCCATGGTATATATATACCACATTTTCTTTATCCACTCATTGGTTGATGGCACTTAGTTTGGTTCCATATCTTTGAGGTTGCGAATTGTGCTCCAGCATTATCTTTCTATGATCCTGTCATTACAATTTTTTTCAGACATACAGAAAATAATATAAGCACCCACTTATCTGCCACTCAGATTTTTAAAGATTATCTGTCATAATTTTTTTTATTCTGTGGTGACTCCATTCCTCTCCTTCCCCAGAGTAAAAACTATTCTAAAGTTGGTATGTATCGTTCAGTCCATACGTAACACTTACACTACATATATATGTGTATACATATATATGTGTTGTCTGTACATGTATACATATATATGTATATACACATATAATATGCAACATATTGTTTCATGTGCTTTAAAAAGCTGACATAAATGCTATCATGCACTATATATCTTTCCTCAACTTGCTCCTTTCACTCAGCATTGATGTGAGATTTCTCTGTGTTGGAACATGTAGACCCAGTTAATTTATTTTAACTGCTCTAGAAATTCCACTGTAGAAATAGTACCATGATTTATGTATCCCTTCCTCTATTATGGTCATCTTAGGTTACTTTCTATTTTTTGTTTTACAATGAATAATCTTTCCACATATGTAAGTTCCTCTAGGGTGTACACCTGGAAAAGCAATTACTAGATCTTAGGATCAATGAGGAGCATTTAGATACAGCAAGTTAAAACGTGCCTCACAAAAGGTCTAGAGAAAGATGTTGCTGGAATTGGTTTGATGGTTAAGAGATCAGTGTCTTTACTAATCTCTTGACCTTCCCTTCATTGTCTCAACATGACTATAGCAGTTCCAAACACTACTTCCTCAGACCATACTCAAAATCAAGCAGTGAGGGGGAGTACATAAAACCAGCCAGCAGACATCCTATTTCTCATTGGCTAGAAATGATTCACATCGCAATCACTAGATGCAAGGGAGAATAGGAAAGTTAATATTTGGGTTTTCAGCCTCTATAGTGAGAGGTGAGAAAGGGAGAAGTTGTTGGAAGTGGCTTTTGGGTACCAAACCAATATATCTACCACATCACTAAGTTAACTAGATAGTGTGAAATTGCTCATTCCATATAGTTGAACAAATTTCACTTCCTCAAGTAATATATGAGTTCCCATCTCCCAAAATTATGTTGATATTGTTAGATGTTTTACTTTTTGCCAAAATAATAGGTGTGAAATTGTATCTCATTGTGGCTTTAATTTGCATTGCTCTAATTATTAGTGAAATAAAGCACCTTGTTAAATGTTATTGGTTATCTGGGATTCCTATTCTACAATTTCCTGATTATATGCTTTATCTCTTTTCCCTTGAGTTTTTTGTTCTTTTTTTATTTTGTTAAAGAAGTTATGGGTATATTTTAATATAGTCTAGATACTAATATTTGTCGGTTTTATCTGTTGCAAATATCTTCTTCTTTTTAGATTTTTATATAATGTCATTGTCTTTATGATTTGCATTTATTATGTTCTTGTTTTAAGAAATCTTTCTCTACTATGAAGTTATAAAGATATTTCCTATATTTTCTTCCTTCATTTTTTAAAAATTTCTTTTCTGACAAATAGGCCTTAAATCTATCTAAATTGATATATCCATATGAATGGATATTCATTTTTCCATGTGAACTATTTCAGCATGTTTATTGAATAATTCACAATTCTTTAATTTACAATGTCTTTCCATCATATATCATATTATAACATATGCTTGAATATGAGTTTATATGTCAGCAATCAATTTTTAAAATTGTGTTAGTTAAATAGCCTATATCTTTATAACTTTTGGTCTGTTGGATCTACCAGTTTCTGAGAGAAATATGATAAAGTCTCTTCCCCTATTATCATAAATTTGTTGATTTCTACTGGTCAAACTTTTCTGTTACATACTTTGAGGCTAAGTTGTTGGATGTATATAAATTCAAATGTAGTAATATTTTCCTGGAGACTTGTACCTTTGATTAATATCTTCTTTGATCCCTAAGAATGATTATTGTCTAAAATTTTTTTGACTGAAATTGTTAATGCAGCTTTTTTTGCTCAGTATTTTTCTATAATTTTTCCATTCTTTGATTTTCAAATTTTTGTGTCATGTTCTAGAAGCATACATTACATTATTTTTCCCCTCTAATTGAATGAAAACTTTATGTTCTGTTTTATTATTTTCATAGTTACTCTTTAACTTTGAGCAATACAGAACTAAAATTCTAAAGTTAATCATTTTCTCTATTTCTCCCTGGAAAAATATTAGCTTCTTAAAATATTTTAATTCTAATCTCCCCCTTCCATTTTCCATGCTATTATTGTCTAGTATTTTAATTCCCCCTTGCTTTAAAACCTTCTAAACATGTCTATGTTTGAACAATCAATGTCCATGGAGATTGAGCACGTTTACCAATTTGCTTGTTTACCATTTCTTCTTGCATCCTACTCTTATGAGGTTATATTTCCTTATGTCCAAATTACATCAATTAGCAATTCTTTCAGCAATGGTTTGTGACACTCAGTGTTTCATCTTTCTTTGAAAATCTCTTTAGTTTGCCCTCATTTATAAATATTTTAGCTAAATATACAATTCTAGGTTAAGTTATTCCCTCAACACTTTGATGATATTAGTCCACTGTTTTTTGACATCTATTATTGCTGAAAAGGTACTGCTGTAAATCTATTTATAACTATTGCTCATTAGTTGGTAGCGTGTCTTTAACCTTTTATAGCTATAAAGTTTTTCATTTTTTCCTTTGCTACTTCACCATGGTATGTCTAGGCATGAATTTGTTCTTAGTTTTTATTAACGCTGCTTTAACCTGAGAAGATATTTTTCTTCAAGCTGGAAAATTCTTAGTCATTATCCTTTCACATACTGCCTTTCCTACAATCTTTCTATTCTCTCCTGAAACTCTTATTAGATGCCTGTTGTACCATCTCATTCTATTCTTCATGTTTTTATCTTAGTTAAATCAATATATTTTCATACCTATATTTTACTTCTTTTTCTTTCTCTAAGCTGTATTCTAGATGATTTCCTTGAATCTGCTTTCCAGTTCATTAATTTTCTCTTCAACTATATGTAGTCAGATATTAAATCCATCCCAAAAGGATTTACTTTCAATGAGCATATCTTTCATTTCTAGAAATTCTATTTATATCCTTTTCAAATCTATGAGTTTTACATTAATGTTGCCCTATTCTTCCTCTGCACTTTGAATGTATTATCTATTTAAACATTTTTGAAATGTTTTATTATATTCTCATTCAGATTGTTCTTTTATCTCAGCTTCTTGGGATGTTTTTCTCCTATTTTGCTGCATCTGTAAGTTATCTCTCACAGTGTTTTGTTTTTCATATAACTTGTAAATATTCTTAGCATTTTGAAATAATTTTCACCTGGAATTGCCTTTTCTAAGGGTATGGTTTATATCCTGAGTTGCGGGTGCTACAGTACTTAATAAGAGGGGAAAGTTTCCCAGGTCCAGGAACAAAGTACAGTGGTCCCTCCTTATCCATGGGGGATACATTCCAAGACCCCTAGTAGATGCCTGAAATTGCAGACAGTACCAAATGTTATATATACTATGTTTTTTCTATACATACATACCTATGATAAAGTTTAATTTATAAATTGGCACAGTAAGAGATTAACTTTTCTTTAACATATATTTGGCTTTTCTTTGGCATATCCAAATAGCCAGCATCACTACTATTGTTCTTTGGGGCCATTACCAAGTAAAATAAGGTTTACTTGAACAAAAGTACTGCAGTAATGTGACAGTTAATCTGATAAGCAAAAGCTACTAAGTGACTAGCATGTGAGTAGCATATACAACATGGATATGCTAGAAAAGGGATGATTCATGTCCTGGTTGGGACAGAGTGGGATAGCACAAAATTTCATCACACAGCTCAGGACAGTACACAATTTAAAACTTATGCATTATTTATTTCTGGAATTTTCCATTTAATATTTTTGAAGTACAGTAGACTGTGAGTAACTGAAATTACAGAGAGTGAAACTGGATAAATGGGAACTACTGTATTCCAGAGGTAGGAGAAGCTGGCCACAGAGTGTTGGGGGAGCCATCATATTTGCCTGCAGCCACTTTGCATCCTTGCTGGAATTTGACAGTGTATAAATATCATTACTACTATACCCTAAGTATGCCCTAGATTTTCCTAATACAGTCATAATTTCAGACAGCATCGGTCCTCATGTTAGGCCAGCATTTTTCACTGCAGGTTGTGAACTATCAGTGGGTTGTAGAATCAATTTAGTGGATTGGCCCACAGAGTTTTTGTTTTTAAAATGAAATGCAGATAAGAATAGAATAGGAAATATCAGAGTTGCATTATGTAAGAGTAAGAATTGGGTTTTGAGATGTTTTGCAGTTACAAATGTATAGGCATGTATGTGATGAAAAATGTATTTCATACTGTGGGTCATGATCAAAATTGTTTGAAAGCTTCTAAGTTGGTTCATATGTCCAGATATGCGGATTAGAAAAAATGGAATAAATTATAAATTAGTTAATATTGTTAATGTATTTCTATCAGAAATCAGCAAAGTCAGCAAAAGATGGTGGAATGCAAGTCCTTAGTGTTCCTAGTTTATCACTGCCCTTTTCAGAGGCATATTTCTTTCTGAATTCACTCCAGTAACTCTACAATCTCAACAGCATTTTCAACTCTCTTTTGTGATAATCAAGTAGAAGTACGTCTGAATGTGATTATCAT
>NW_022436942.1:51792699-51868179 GCF_009761245.1 Sapajus apella
CCCAGGATGAAGTGGACAGCTGCTTGATACCATGCAAAGCCATGAGACTCCATGTTAACAGATCTTCCAATTTTCAAAGAGGAACAAGAAATTTTTATTTTTATGTGAAATATCCTGTTTTTAAATGTTGGGACCAGGTACAGTAACTCATGCCTGTAATCCCAGCACTTTGGGAGGCTGAGGTGGGAGGATCACTTGAGATCATGGGTTCGAGACCAGCCTGGCCAACTAAAAATATAAAAATTAACTGGATGACTAGGCATGGTGGCTCATGCTTGTAATCCCAACACTTTGGGAGGTGCGAGGCAGGTGGATCACCTGAGGTCAGGAGTTCGAGACCAGTCTGACCAATATGGTGAAATCCCATATCTACTAAAAATACAAAAATTAGCTGGGTGTTGTGGTGTGTGTCGGTAGTCCCAGATACTCAGGAGGCTGAGACAGGAGAATTGCTTGAACCTGGGAGGCAGAGGTTGCAATGAGCCAAAATCACTCCACTATACTCCAGCCTAGGCAACAGAGCAAAACTCCACCTCAAAAAAAAAAAAAGAAAAAAATTAGCCAGGCATGGTGGCACAATGTTTGTGGTCCCAGCTACTTGGGAAGCTGAGGCAGGAGATTCACCTGTACAACCACTTGTACCCAGGAGGCGGGGGTTGTAGTGAGCCAAGATTATGCCACTGCACTCCAGCCTGGGTGACAGAACAAGACTCCTTCTCTAAATAAATAAATGTTGGAAATTTATTCAGAATAATTTCAAACACTGTGAAAGGCAAATACAAGGTGTCCGCAGCCAGCCCCATTTTGTGATCTCTTCTCCCAGAAGTACACTAGGTAAAAGTTCCCAACAATTCCTTCTCAGAGCCTCCCTGACTTTACCCCATTCTCACCTTCTTCCCTCCCTCACCCTTACATCAACTGCTCTCCACTTTGAGTTACTAACACAATTGATATGTGCCACTGTTATAGTGCTTATGATATTCTACGGTAGTTCTGTTGTTGCTGTTTGCTGTTTTTTAACATATCCATCTGCCCTGCTAAAAATAATTCATAATTTAATGTGGAATTCTGAGGTTGGAGCTGTCATAGTTTGAGGAAATCAGTTTGAGTCCCAGCCCTGATGAGATGACTTTGGGTGAGCTTTCACATCTAAAATGTGAGTGAATTCTAATAATGGATGACATGGTGGTTGCACTGTCAGCCTTGCAGGAGAAGCCATCACCTTGAATTCACATGTGCAGAGGGCACCACAAGAGAACTTTCTTTGCCTTGATGTAAACTGAAGTGGACTGGACAGATGCTTCTTGGATACCATCTATTCCCTTTTGCTGCAGCCTCTTAATGGCCCTCTCAAGCTTCTCGAACTAGGCATGCTCCATATGCTGGGAAAAGTCATGCTCTGTTTGACAGTCACCTTCCCACGGCCTCTGATAGCACAACTTAGTGAGGATTATGGCACTAGATTGATGGAGAGATCAGCCTGCTGCCACACACACCCTGACAGAGAGATCTACTGCCTCTCCGATATCACTTCTGAATCAACTTTTTTCTTTTTTATTAACGGGGTCTCACTCTGTTGCCCAGGCTGGAGTGCAGTGAAACAAACATGATTTACTGCAGCCTCAACCTCCCAGGCTCAAGGAATCCTCTCACTTCTGTCTCCCAAGTAGCTGGGACTACAGCATATGCCACCATGCCCAGCTAATTTTTGTATTTTTTGTAGAGACGAGGTTTCACCATGTTGCCCAGGCTGGTCTCAAACTCCTTGGCTCAAGTAATCCACCAGCCTCCGCCTCCCAAAGTACTGAGATTACAGGCCTGAGCCACCACACCAAGTCCAAATCCATTTTTGCTCTTCATTCCCAAGAGGAGAAAACATTAAAAGGTTTTCCTGTTTTCCATTTTTCCTTTCTTTTCCCCTCAGCCTCTCTTCTTCATCCTTATATCATTTTTCTTCCTCCTGGGCACTAGTTCCCCCTCAAGCAAAAAGATAGCATGTACCTTCAAGATTCCTGATCATCAAACACCATATGATTTCTATCAGCTGAATGCCTGGTAAAGCAACATTCCTTCATCAAAAATTAAAACCAGAGTGGCATTTACTTTCCTCCAATGTCACCTAAGAAGTTAAAGTAAGGCACAAAGCCAGAAACTTCTCAGTCTTAGCTTTTGGTTGACATTATTTTGCCCATTGGATTATGGAGCTCTTTCGAAGGCAAAGTTAGTAAATTTTAATTACCGTGAAATTAACCTTAAACCTCTTTGAAGTAGCCATTCTCAATCCACAGAAGAATAAAACAAAACATGGCAACTGAGTGATTTGTTCTACTACAAATCCCGTACAAGGAATAATCTGGAAACTGGGCAGCTTGTTCCAACTAATTATAAAAGTTGAGCAAATAATTAAAATGCCTATTACACTAATTTTTTTCCAGATTCTATTCATAAGGCCAGTGTAAACTTTAAGCTCTGGTTCCTTCATGCCTGTAATAAACCAAAAATTTGTGCTCAGACAAGAGTACAGAATTAGAATTGCCCATTTGTCATTTTTTACTATTCTTTTAAGACTTCTGCAGGTTCGCAAATGATATAACAGGACACTCATGAATGCTGAGCTACAGCAACAGAGATACATGTGTACCTGTACTCAGACTTTCCCATGAGGCTTCAGGAAGAAACCTTGAGTGCAGATTGATTTTTTAAATTTAAAATTATCGGTAGTAGGTGGAATATTGAGAATGTATATCGACCAGGCACTTTCTAGATGCTTTATAGGGTCTCATCATCTTCACAACAACTCCAAAAGGTAAATACTAGCATTATTTGCATTTTTCCAGTAAAGAAAATGAGGTGTAAGGAGGCTGAATGTCCCCTCTACTATGTTTCTGAATTGAAACCAGGAAATCCTATTTTAAAACCCACAATCGTGAACACTCCACAGGCTAAAGCCTCAGAACCAGGTCTTTCTCTCAATCTGGTTGGTAAGTGATGCAAGAAAATGGAAGTCATATATACCTTCGTGTCATTTATATTCCTTTTGTGGAGAAATATGCTTACATTTATTTACGACAAAAATCTGGCTGGGTGTGGTGGCTCACACCTGTAATCCCAGCACTTTGGGATGCTGAGGTGAGCAGATCACCTGAGGTCAGGAGACCATGATCAGCCTGGCCAACATGGTGAAACCCCATCTCTACTAAAAATACAAAAATTAGCCAGGCATAGTGGCACATGCCTGTAATCCCAGCTACTCGGGAGGCTGATGCAGGAGAATCGTTTGAAGCTGGTAGGCAGAGGTTGCAGTGAGCCAAGATTGCACCACTACGCTCCAACCTGGGCAATGGAGTAAGACTCTGTCTCAAAAAATAAAATAAAATAAATAATATTTTAAAAATCTAGAGTGGCTAGCCTAGATGAATGTTTGCCTATGGACCCAAGGAAGGAGGGTGCCCCCTCCATGGTTTTAGGCAGGTTTCTCTGAGAGGACAAGGTTTAAAGAAAGCTCTCAACAAAGAGAAGGAAGGGGGTTGGCAGATGGGGAAGAAGAGCTTGCTCTTGCCTGTTCCTGGCACCTCAGCCCCAGTCCAGATGTAGAGAGCTTGACTTCAGAGACTGTGCTGTCAGCCAGGCAGGAATGGGGCCAGGGGTGACAGCTGCCCTGGGAAAGGTGGAGGCTGCCCAAACTTTAGAAAAATTCTTTATCTTGGCAATGGCAGGTCTTCCCATTCATCACGGAAAGGTAAATATAGGAACCCATGAGATAACCATCTGCTAATGAGGGTTTACTTTACTAAGTCAGTTCTTACTTAAAGATCAATCAGTCCCTGGTGAGTAGTTGGTATTTCCCATTGTTAGGGTAAATAGATTTTTCCTCCTAAGATACTCTCAATACTTCAAATCTGACACCAAATAAAAGAACAGACTGTGTTTTCTCTGTTCACACTCAACACGGAACATTTCTGTGACGAAATGTGTGGCCTTTTCCCACGCCAGACAATTCTCCAATTCTCTTAAGATGCCAATGGGTGTCCTACGATTTAATTCAATTCAGACACTATCTACCTGGACATAGCGTCATATCCCACAGGTTCAGGGCTCAGTACCACAAGACTTCTCCCCACCTCTCCCCCACACTTCAGACACCAATCATGAACCCAAGTTGTCACCAGTGCCTCTGACTGATCGGCTATAAATTAGAGCTTCCCAGAACCCACCTCAGGTTCCATCATTTCCTAGAATAGCTCACAGAACTCAGAAAAACATTTTGCTTACTAGCTTACCAGTTTATTACAAAGGGTACTGATACGGACAGGAGGCAGAGAAATCCCAGGCAGAAGAAGGTAGGGTCCCTGGTGAAGCCCCACCCTCAAGCATGGAAATGTAACCTAAAGTGAGAATATGCATTCCTGTTTTCCCACTCAAATGTCGCCTTTTCCAAAACCACCCACGGCCCTCTCCACCCCACATCCTGTACCCATAAAAACCCCTAACCCGGAGGGCAGAGAAGGGGAGAAGAGAAGAAGCAGATGGACATCTGAGACTGCAGTTGGACATTGGCGAGAAGCAGCTTGACTTTAGAGAGACAGCTTGATGGTGTTGCTTCAGAGAGGAGTCCAGCCGGGTACAGCTGGACTCCAGGGGAAGATCACCTTCCTGCTCTATCCCCCTTCAAGCTTCCCTTCTCACTGAGAACCACTTTCATAGGCAATAAAATCCTCCACATTCACCACTCTTCAATTTGTTCATGCAACCTGATTTTTCCTGGACACCAAACAAGAGCTCATGTTTCACAAGTGCAGATGCTAAAAGCTGTCAGACTGACCCTCTGCCCTCATGAAAAGGTAGAGGGCCCACTGAACTGTTTAACACTTAAGGCATCCATGGTCAGCAAAGCTAAAAGAGCACTGTAACACATACACTCTAGGGCTTCATGGGTCATAGTGAACCCTCTATATGTTGTCACAGGGCCTCACAGAGGTTTGCTCCTGCCAGTGCCCAAAAGCGCTCACTCCAGCTCCCACATCTGCTCACCTGCGGGCTTCCCCTACCTCGAAGGGTTGAGAGCTGCAGGCTGAGGAAGGGAAGCACGATGTCACAAGGCACGAAAGGATCAAGGGAAATTTCCTGTTGTCAGTACAACTCAGGAACAGCCAGATGGAAGCATATGGCAAGATATAGGAGACAGGGTGCAGAGCTTTCTCACCCTTTCCAGGTATGCCACCCACCAGGCACCTCCACAAAGTTAGCAACCCAGAAATATTCTGAGCCCATCCTTCTTGGATTTTTTTTTTTAATTGAACTTTGGGATCTGGGGTACATGTGCACATCCTGCATCCTGCAGGATTGTTGCATAGGTACATACCTGCCATGGTAGTTTACTGTCTCCATCCCCTGACACTTACTGTCTCCATCCCCCTCCAACCCCGTCTCCTATATCAGGCATCTCTCCCAGTGTTATCCCTCCCCACCCTCTCCATGCCCTGCTGTCCCTCTCCTCCTCTCCCCTCCATTCCCCCACCTACCCCAGTGAGTGTTGTTCCCTTCCTTGTGCCCAAGTGTTCTCATTGTTAGTCACCCACCTATGAGTGAAAACGTGGTGTTTGGTTTGCTGTTCTTGTGTCAGTTTACTGAGAATGATGGTTTCTGGATTCATCCATGTTTCTACAAAGCACACAAACTCATCGTTTTTTATGGCTGCATAGTATTCCATGGTGTATATGTGCCAAATTTTCTTTGTGCAGTCTATCATCGATGGGCATTTGGGTTGGTTCCAAGTCTTTGCTATTGTAAACAGTGCTGCAGTGAACATACATGTGCATGTGTCTTTATAGTAGAACGATTTATAATCCTTTGAGTATATACCCAGTAATTGGATTGCTGGGTCAAGTGGAATTTCTATTTCTAGATCCTTGAGGAATTGCCACACTGTCTTCTACAATGGTTGAACTAATTTACACTCCCATCAACAGTGTAAAGATGTTCCTATTTCTCCACATCCTCTCCAGCATCTGTTGTCTCCAGATTTTTTAGTGATCACCATTCTAATTGGCATGAGATGATATTTCAATGTGGTTTTGATTTGCATTTCTCTAATGACCAATGATGATGAGCATTTTTTCATGTTTCTTGGCCACATAAATATCTTCTTTTGAAAAGTGTCTGTTCATATCTTTTGCCCACTTTTGAATGGGTTTGTTTTTTTCTTGAAAATCTGCTTTAGTTCTTTGTAGATTCTGGATATTAGCCCTTTGTCAGCTGGGTAGATTGCAAACATTTTTTTCCCATCTGTTGGTTGCCAGTTCACCCTAATGATTGTTTCTTTTGTTGTGCAGAAGCTCTTAAGTTTAATTCGATCCCATTTTTCTATTTTGGCTTTTACTGCCATTGCTTTTGGTGTTTTAGTCATGAAGTCCTTGCCTATGCCTATATCCTGAATGGTGTTGCCTAGGTTTTCTTCTAGGGTTTTTATGGGTTAGTTCTTATGTTTAAATCTTTAATCCATCTGGAGTTAATTTTTGTATAAGGTGTAAGGAAGGGGTCCAGTTTCAGCTTCCTGCATATGGCTAGACAGTTTTCCCAACACCATTTATTAAACAGGGCATCCTTTCTTAGTAATGAAGCTTCCATGAAAACAAAGAGGGGAAAGGATTCCCTTCTTGGTTTTTATGGAAGCTTCATTACTATGTAGTCATGATTGATTACATCACTGGCCATCAGTAATTAACTCAGTCTTCAGCCCCTCTCCCCTACCCGGAGGTAAGCAGGTAAGCGTTGGTGGTGGGGCTGAAAGTCCCAACCCTCTAGTCATATGATTGGTTCTCCTGGCAACCAGCCACCCTACCCCCAGCTCACCCTCCTTGTCCACAGGCCATCCAGAAGCCCCTAGCCTTCAGTCATCTCATTAACATACAAAAAGATACTTATCACTAAGGAAATTCCAGGGTATTTATTTATTTTTTAAGACACAGTCTCACTCTGTTGCCCAGGCTGGAGTGCAGTAACACAATCTCAGCTCACTGCAACCTCCGCCTCCCAGGTTCAATCGATTTTCCTGCCTCAGCCTCCCAAGTAGCTGGGATTAAAGGCATATGCCACCATGCCCAACTAATTTTTGTATTTTTAGTAGAGAGGGGTTTCACCATGTTGGCCAGGTTGGTCTCAAACTCCTGACCTCAAGTGATCCACCCACTTCAGCCTCCCAAAGTGCTGGGATTACAGGAGTGAGTCACCTCGCCCGGCCAGTTCCAGGGGTTTTAAGAGCTGTCTGCCAGGAAATGGAGGCAGAGACAAAATATATTTTTGTTACTATAGCACACCCACGTACATTTTTAAAGGCCTAAGTGTCATTTCTAAAGAAAGGAGGGGGTAGCAGGGGCTGTCAGAGGTGGGGGGCATCATTCTAAACACAGTTGCCCTCACTGGCATTGTAAGTCATTGCTATTTGTTTTTAAATAACTGTGCACAAGAAAAAAAAAAAAAAAAAAAAAAACCTTTAGAAACCTTCACAAATTTAGATAAACTTGTCTGGAGTTTGAGTTGTTTCATTTGTGAAAAGCTGTTTTCACAACCCCAAGCATTGATACATGAAAGCTACGGCATGCCCGCATAACCCAAAAAGGCTCTGGACAGATGACCTAGCTGAGAATGAGCCAGCACTTGTATCTACAGTTTCTACCTTCTAAAGAGAGAAATAAATGGGCACGGGGTGAGGAAGGGTACCCCACAGGGACATTTTGCCCAGTGCTAAAGAGATAAAGAGGACAGGAGCCCCCCACCACAAGTTCAGACAGATTAAGCCAGATGAGAATGGTAGGTGGGACTACAGGGGAGCCAGAGCCGAAAAGAGAGAAGTCCTCAGTCATGAGGGCATGAAGTCAGAGGGACACCCTGGGGTGGCCTATTGGCCAGCTTTCAGTGTCCCGTGGAAAAAGCTTGGGTTGCTCCAAGCCACTGAGTAGATCTGGCCTCCCCCTAGGGAGCATTCAGATACTTGCCCAATAGTCATGGGGTAACCCACATTTTTTTTTTCGTTCTTTCAAGAGGACTGAGCATACCAGTGGACTGACCACTTGAAACCCAGCCCAGCTCACTGGCCTCATGGGGATGGACCAGCCTGTTTTGTGGAGTACATCCAACTCTAAACTAAGATTTCCTTGCTTCCTACTGGGCCAGTACAGTGTGATGCCATGTCTTGCAGTCTTCCCGTGGTTTAAAAAAAAAAAAAAAAAAAGGAAGGACCGGGCACAGTGGCTCACACCTGTAATCCCAGCACTTTGGGAGGCCAACGCAAGCAGATCACCTGAGGTCAGGAGTTCAAGACTTGCCTGACCAACATGGAGAAATCCTGTCTCTACTAAAAATACAAAATTAACCGGGCATGGTGGCACATGCCTGTAATCCCAGCTACTTGGGAGGCTGAGGCAAAAGAATCACTTGAACCAAGGAAGCGGAGGTTGCAGTGAGCAGAGTTTGGGCCACTACACTCCAGCCTGGGCAACGGAGTGAGACTCCATCTCAAAAATAAATAAATAAATAAATAAATAAACAGGAAACAAAGAAAGGAAGAAGGGAATTGCGATAGAGAAAGAGTAGTCCATGTAGAGCCAGCTGTGTATGAGACTGGAGTTTTATTATTATTCAAATCAGTCTTCCTGAGCATTCAGGGAGCAGAGATTTTTAAGGACAATTTGGTAGGTGGGGAGTTAAGCCAGTGAGCCAGGAGTGCTAATTGGTCAGGAATGAAATCATAGGGAGTAAAAGCTGGGCTCTTGGCTGGGCGCAGTGGCTCATGCCTGTGCAATTTGGGAGGTGGAGGCAGGTGGGTAATTTGAGGTTAGGAGTTCGAGACCAGCCTGGCCAACATGGCAAAACCCTGTCTCTACTAAAAATATAAAAATTAGCCTGGTGTGGTGGTGCTAACCTGTAATCCCAGCTACTGGGGAGGCTGAGGCAGGAGAATTGCTTAAACCTGGGAGGCGGAGGTTGCAGTGAGCTGAGATTGTGCCATTGCACTCTAGCCTGGGTGACAGCACAAGATTCCGTCTTGAAGAAGGAGGAGGAGGAGGAGGAGGAGCAGGAGGAGGAATAAGAAGAGGAAGAAGAAGAAGAGGGAAAAGAAGGAGAAGGAGGAGAAGAAGCAGCAGCAGCAGTAGCTGGCTTCTTGCACTGAATCAGTTCCTGGGTGGGGGCCACAAGATCAGATGAACCAGTTTACCAATCTAGCTGGTGCCAGCTGATCCATTAAGTGCAGGGTCTGTAAAATATCTCTAGCACTGACCTTAGGAGCAGTTTAGGCAGAATCAGAATCTTGTATCCTCCAGCTGTGTGACTCCTAAACCATAATTTCTAATCTTGTGGCTAATGTTAGTCCTACAAAGGCAACCTACTTCCCAGGCAAGGAGGTCTGTTTTGGGAAAGGGCTGTTGTCATCTTTGTTTTAAACTATAAATTATAAACTAAATTTCTCCCAATGTTAGTTTAGCCTGTGCCCAGGAACGAACAAAGACAGTTTGGAGGTTAGAAACAAGATGGAGTCAGTTAAGTTAGATCTACTTTATTGTATCAATCATGATTTTGCAAAGGTGGTTTCAAATCCTGTGAAGAAAATACTATTCCTTTTGTCTACAGATAAGAACATCAAGGCACCTGTCAGTGTTTCTTTTTTTTTTTTTTTTTTTTTTTGGAGATGGAGTCTCACTCTGTCACCAAGGCTGGAGTGCAGTGGCGCAATCTCAGCTCACTGAAACCTCCAACTCCCGGGTTCTAGCAATTTTCCTGCCTCAGCCTCCCGAGTAGCTGGGATTAATGGTGCATGCCACCAAGCCTGGCTAATTTTTTGTATTTTTAGTAGAGATGGGGTTTCACCATGTTAGCCAGGATGGCCTCAATCTCCTGACCTCTTGATCCACCCACCTTGGACTCCCGAAGTGCTGGGATTACAGGTGTGAGTCACTACACCCAGCCTGTCAATATTTATTTTTAAGTCTATGTGGCTCTAGAGTCCAGATGTTTAAACACAATCCTGTCTTCCCTTTCCATTAGATGATTAAAGTGGTTTGACAGTATATGCTGTATAGAAAGAGTTGGCTACTATTATTCTTTTATATGTGAACATTCATATTCTAGTTAAAATTATCAGCTAAGATTATCAGTTAATTAAAACATATTTAAAATAATAATATAATAATTCATCAAAGCATATTTCCTAGGAACTTCTACTAGGTTTAGGTAGCATCTAAGGTAGCCATTCTCCAAGATGGCTGCCAGCAATCCCTGTCTCTTGTACTCACACCCCTGTATGGTCCTCTTCCATATTGTATCAGGGTTGATCTGTACAATCAATGAAATGCTACTTCTGAGGATAGGTTATAAGACATTGTGACTTTTTCCTTTCTCACGTTCACAATAAGATCACTCACTCTGGTAGGATAAGCTAGCTGCCATGTTGTGAGTAGCTCTATGGAAAGGCCCTCATAGTAAAGAACTGATGCCGCCTACCAACAGCCATGAGCCATCTTGAAAGTAGATCCTTCCCCAGTCAAGCCTTCATATGGCAGCAACCCAGGACAGATCCTGAGCTAGAACTACCCATGAATTAGTCCATTTTCATACTGCTATGAAGAAGTACCTGAGACAGGATAATTTATAAAGAAAAAAATGTTTAATGAACTCACAGTTCCACATGGCTGGGGAGACCTTGCAATAATCATGGCAGAAGGTAAAGGAGGAGCAAAGGCACATCTTACATGGTGGTGGGCAAGAAATCGTGTTCAGGGGAACTGCCCTTTATAAAACAATCAGAGCTAGTGAGGCTTATTCACTATCACAAGAACAGCATGAGAAAACCTGCCTCCATGATTCAATTACCTCCCACCAGGTCCCTCCCACAACATCTGGGGATTATGGGCGCTATAATTCAAGATGAGATTTGGGTGGGGACACAGCCAAACCACATCAACCCAGCTAAGCCACCTCCAGACTTTCTGGCCCTTAAAAACAATACGAGATAACAAATGTGTATTGTTCAAAGCCACTATGTTTGGGGTCACTGTTATGCAGCAATATATAAGTCATACATCTCTTCTAGAAGCCTTCAGCTGATCCCCAGCATCGTGCCCTCTCTATCATAGCACCTACTATATTCTGACTTACATCTGTTCCCTTCATTCTCCCCTTCTGGCTAATGAGCTCAAAGACAGGGACTAGTTCATACTGATTTTTTAATTCCCAGGATCTATCATAATGCTGCAATTGGTATGAACTTCAATACATGTATGTTATTGAGCTGAACTATCTTCACTTACTACACAACCTTTGCCCTTAAAATATAGTTTGCATTTCAGATTTTTCATGAATTCATGTAGTTCCTGCCATCTAAACAACTAGACCTGGTATCATTCAATTAGTATTTGGTTATTAAAGTTAATATTAAAATTGTACTATCCAAGATTTTAGACACAACTTTATTTTTGCAATACAATCATATCAACTTGTAACGGAAGAGGTTTGATAGTATGCCAGGTAGCAACATTCCTGTGTTTTCAAAGCCATTGTGCCATTAGCCCAGAATTTTTCTTTTTTCCAAATAGGATTAAATAGTCTGGAGATAAAAACAGTTCTCCAATGGAAAAGGTAAAATAATTTCACAGAAAATATTTCCTGAGTTGATCATACTATATCAGAGATTGGAGTTAAAGATTATATTTTTTAACTCCTTTAATTCATGGAATATAAATTTATTGTTATCAAAGACATTAGTACAATTTTATTATTGAACCTGTGATTCATTCTATACTTTGATCCTGTGAAGACCAAATTCATCATTTTCTTCTAAAATGTAACATAAAACTTGGGTGATCAGTGACACTTCTTATTTTGTTTTTGTAAAATAAGACATTAGAGCCATATGAACTTCCTCAGTAAATGGAAAGCAGTCCACATCAGTGTATTCTCCATCATGGTCATTACCAAGGAATTCACCACTTCTAGGAGGCTCTATCCTCAGGAAACAATGGCCTACTTCATCATTTCCAAGTTGTCATCTATTCTTCCTCCAAAATACACTACAATCCAACAAGGGAATGGACATCACTTCTGCAGATATGTCCCCAGATGAGAGCATTTTTTTTTTTTCAGTATAAGTCTCAGTCACCCAGGCTGGAGTACAGTGTCGTGATCTTGGCTCGCTGCAACCTCTGCCTCTGGGGTTCAAGCAGTTCTCCTGCCTCAGCCTCCAGAGCAGCTGGGACTATAGGCATGCACTACCACGCCCAGCTAATTTTTGCATTTTTAGTAGAGATAGAGCTTCACCATATTGGTCAAGCTGGTCTTGAACTCCTTACCTTGTGATCCGCCCGCCTCGGACTCCCAAAGTGCTGGGATTACAGGCATGAGCCACTGTGCCCAGTGAGAGCATTCCTGAGAGAAGTTTCACAGCTCTGGATAACGTGAGTACATCTGTAAGCATTGACACAATATACGTTCAAGGGAAGTGGTGGTGGTCTTGGCATTGACACACTGTGGAAATTCAAAATGATGTAGACTACAGTCAACACACATGTAACATCCTCAGGTTATATCCCATTTCAGTCTGGCCTGGTAGAAACTACTAAAGTAAAATAAGCATTCAACATCCATATAATGAGTTCAAGAATTAAGGGTGAGAATGAAAACCATCTATCCCATTACACAGCTTGGAAACTAAGGACTCTACCTATCTCTCCAACTCTCTCCCTCTCGACACACACACACACACACACACACACACACACACACACTCACACACATACATACACTTTCTTTACTACATTAACATAAGTTTACTACTCCATTGTCTTTATTAGTATAACTTTAGGATTCCAGGAGTTTCTAGCCTAAGCAAATAATTTGATTATTCATTACAGAAACTTCCCAAAAAGATCCTTCACTCTTCAACAGGAAGTATAAACAGACTGTTAACACCCTTAGGATCTTCAAATCCCTCACCTCAAAATCCTTTCCCTGCTGTTTCCAGTTATACACTGTTGTGTTATTATCCTTATTCAATCTTCATCGAGCTCCCTCATTGAAAGATCACCTTAAACCCAACTCCCAATAAAATATTTTTTAATTCACCATTCACTGATCAGAAGGCATAAAGTAATTTTTAAAATAATAAAATCCAACCTTGCTTTTTCCCCTCAGAGACATTACCAAAGCTCTGTCTAGGAGGTGATCTCCCTTACCACAATAAACAATACAGATAGCTTCAGCTGAACAACAGGTTGCGTTACTGATATTAGGAGATCCAGCATTTGACAAGTACTTAGCATAGATCTAGCGATAAGCTAAAATATTTGGAAACTGACACATGGCTTAATCTAACCAAAACTAAAACATTTGGAAATTTAATCTATTTCCCTCTAGAGGTCAGGGGCCCCCACTGTTTAAACAATTCCACATCTGGACATTTAAATTTCTGCCTGGTCCAGTATTTGCCACCATATGTTAAGAGGAATTATTTGTTAAAATGAAAAACGTTTCCATGGTCAAACAATTTGAGGACTGCTGACTTAAGGAGAAAAACCATCATTTCTTCACGGTGGGACTTCTCAGGGCCTTTAGAGTATACTACTGGATATCGAAAATATCCAAAAGGAAGTTATTAATATATAGCCTATGCAAAATGTAGATAGATGCTTTGTCCTACAGACACTCCCTAGATTCTCACTGGATAGTACAGGATGATGGACAGTTTTATCTAACCTGCCATCCTGCCCTTCATTCACAGGCCATTACTAGAGAACATGGCCAGAAAGGAAGATAAATGATCACAGCTGTCTTAGCCCTCAGCAGTCAGCTCTGTGGTAATTTTAGGGCTGCCTTGAGCTGTGGGAAAATGAAGGAAATGAATTAGCCTGAGTCCTACCAGCCTTTAAATGAGGATGCCTGTGTGCCCTGAGCTATGCTTAGCTAGTTCCAGCCCTTCTCCCCAGAGGAAATGCTGGTCTTTCAATATCCTACCAGGAGTTCCTTAAACCTTTTCCACATCTATGAGCACCAGGCAGACGTTGGCTAAATAGTCCAAGCTGCTGATCTTTGCTCAAAGGAAGGCCCTGCTGGCATAGATCCCTCAGGTTACAAAGAGGTGGCATCTGGCATATCCTGCCCCACTAATAGCTAAAATCCTCATGCTGTTATCTTTCTTGACCATACCCTCCTACTAAGATCTCCACTTAAAGGACATTGTTTTGGTAAGCACTCTGACTTCCCTGTTTTGGGTTGAAGAGAGGAAATCGACATTTACTATGCACTTTCTACGTGTCTGACATCACATAAGGCACTTTACATGCTTTATTCCATGTAATTCTAACAAGCACAAAAAAAATCGTAATAGCAAACATTTACTGAGTGTTTCCCATGTACCATGCCCTGTTATAAATGCTTTACATAGTCTCACTCTCTCAAGGCTCATGGCAACTCTACGTGGTAGGCACTGCTATTACCCCCCCGCCATAGATGAGCAAACAGAGGGATAAAGAGGTGAAGTCGCTTGTGTAAGGTCACATAGACAGTGGCAGAGCCAGACTGGAACACAGTCACAGTCCATGCATCTAACCACACTACCATTGTCTGCCATTATCTGTCCTGTCAGATGAGAAAAACCAAAGCTCAAGGAAGTGGCCGTCTCAAAGCACACTGGAAGTGGAAGAACTGGGACCAGAACTCATGTCTGTCTACCCCCAAGTCCGCATTTCTCCTCTAGACCACAGGCTCTCAGAGCATACTTCCCAAACCAGCGACATCTATTCTAACTGGGAAACTTGTTAGAAAAGCAAATTCTTAGAGCCCACTCCAGATCTACTAAATCTGAAAGTCAGGTGATTCCCATATAGAGTAAAGTTTGGGAGGCACTCCAGTACACCATGCTGCCTTCTGTAGAGCACTGAATTTTGACTTTACCTGCAAGGGCTAGAGACATTGTGTTGTCTAGTTGTTGGAAGCTCTGGGAAGCTAAGAAACAACTTGGTCATGACCCGGCATATTTCACTGGCCTTGTCAGTAGGCAGGCCAGGGGTTGCTCTTTTTCCCCCCTTATCAAATTCATGGAGCAGAAAAAGAACAGCTGCACTGTGGTCAAGAGGAAGACTGGATTCTGTCCTTGGCCATCCTTAACCCTCCTGATCGCTTTTCAGATCCAAAGATTCTCAGTGCATTTCTGTTCAATGTTCTGCTGCTTTTACCTGCCAGCTTTGTCTGCTCCTACCTGTTACCCTTCTTGTCTTTCAGCCCCATGAAGCATGGAGGAAACACTTCTGTGGCAATATGGTCAGCTGATGAGTTGCCCTCCAGATTCGAGTATTGTGCAATGAAAAACACTTCTTACGACTCTGGAAGCAAACTTTTTTTTCTCCTTTTTTGCTGTCAGGATCAGTTCAGTAGCTACACTAAAGCTTTCATCACTCACTGCCTCACTGAAAAGTTTAAGATCAGAGCGTTCTGCTGAATCAAGCTGTTGTTAAGAGGTTCAGCGTCTGTATATAAAACAGAACAATAATTGATTTTTATAGAGGCTGAAAAGAAGTTAAGGAATCTTGGATGGCTCAGGGTGAGGGCTTGAAAGGCTTTTGACTCAGAACAAAGGACCACATGGTCCTCAATTTGTGGTTAATAGCTACAACATGGGGAAAGAGGGGGACACGGTTAATAGGGGAAGAAGCTAAGTTAGCTCCAAGCTGCCTATTTGGCAGTCAGGGACCAAAAGGATACTACTTTAAAAAACCATATTTCTTCTTTAAGAAAAATTAATTCAAGCTCATTGAGTTTCTGCTGGCCATATGTTTCAACCCAGCATCAGCAACATGGAGTGTGTTATTTCACTTTGAATGCTAAGGGTGGGGACGTCCCCCTGGGAGAACAAGCTGTATGTTGATTAAAGTTGCAAGGAGAGCTGTGAAGGAGCTGCCCAAATCTCCTTAATCTCTTTTTCTTCCTTCTTGAGCGGTTTCTAGGGATCTGTTGGTTGGATTGTTTTGTGCTTGATTTGGAATCTTGGTTTTTATTGGCCCGCACTAAAACCAGTTATCACTGGGAAGGGCACCAAATTAAGATTAGCAAACCTAACTTCATTTATCAAAAAGGAATGTGTGTAATGGGTGAGTGTGTGGATGTTAGAATCAGGCAGAACAATCCTCCGTTTATGACCCCTTCAAAACCTGGTGGCAGCAGGGCGCGGTGGCTCACGCCTGTAATCTCAGCACTTTGAGAGGCCGAGGTGAGTGCATCATTTGAAGTCAGAAGTTCCAGTCCAGCTGGTCAACATGGTGAAACCCCATCTCTACTAAAAACAGAAAAATTAGCTGGGTGTGGCGGCGCATGCCTGTAGTCCCAGCTACTCAGGAGGCTGAGGCAGGAGAATTGCTTGAACACTAGAAGCGGAGGTTGCAGTGAGCCGAGATCGTGCCATTGCACCCCAGCCTGGGTGACAGAGGGAGGCTCCGTCTCAAAAACAAACAAACAAACAAACAAAACCTGGTAAGTTGTCCTAAGGATTAAGTGAGAAAATCCAGGTAATTATCAAACTGCACAGGAGAGACATACAATACTATTAACTGTTATCGGCGAATTCACACCCATCAGAGTCTAGCTGGTGCCTGCCCCTGTGCTGGCGAGGCCCTGCAGGTCACAGAGGGACTCTCTGTTGGGGGCAGGCCTAGTTGCAGCTGCACTATCATCAGCACACCAGCCCCCCAACCTATAGCCCTGTGACTTTCAAAAAGCTCTGTAAACCCCAAATCCTCCATTCCTTCTCATCTGAAAAAACCCACATCCTCCTGGGGCTTATGGGGAACAAGTGAATAAAATCATCTGAAAATTTCAAATTGCTCTTCCAGGCTAATAAGAGAGCATCATAATTTGTTATATAAATAGAAAATATACTTTTAAATGTCTCAATCTGGTTTTAGTTGAACTTTTAGTGCTGTGGCACAATAGAAAGAAAGAACTCGTTAATTTGGGATTAGAAAACCTGAATGTAGGTCCTGGGTCTGAGATGACTGCCATTTCTTAGCTGTGCAACTTTGGGCTATTCGCCTACCTACCCTGGGCCTCAGTTTTCTTACCTAAAAATTGGCTAAGATTATCTACCCTGTAGGTGGTATTTTTTTTTTCTTTTCTTTCCTCTCCATGCCCTGCCTACCCCATAGGTGTTTGTTTGTTTATTGAGACAGACTTTCGCTCTGTCACTCATGCTGGAGTCCAATGGCGCAGTTTCAACTCACTGCAACCTCTGCCTGAGGGTCAAGCAATTCTCATGCCTCAGTCTCCCAAGTAACAGGGATTATAGGCACGTGCCACCACGCGCCACCACACCCAGCTAATTTTTGTATTTTTGGTACAGAAAGTTTTGCCATTTTGACCAGGCTGGTCTCAAACTCCTGGCCTCAAGTGATCCACTCACCTTGGCCTCCTAAAGTACTGGGATTACAGGCATGGGTCACCGCGCCCAGCCTTCCACAAGTTTTTAGACCAAAAATAACAACTCTCCAGCCTGGGTGAGAGAGTGAGATCCTGGAAAAAAATTTTTTTAAAAAAGCCCTTACTCTTCCTAGTTTGCAAATAGACTCAGAGACTTATTTATCCAGAAGTCACACAGTGAATAACCTGAGATTTCAAACCAACACCTGAGCCTACACATGCAATCACTATTATTATCACTGTTCTTTTATTATGCGTGCCATTTTTGGAGGAACAATGAAGTCCATTTAGGCTGACGATCCCAAATCCTGCATCCTAAATCTTCATATTAAACTCTATGAAAAATGTTACCATGCAATCTAAATTATGATGTTTTCCTACCCTCACTCCTCCAAAATAATTGCAATTATAATATACTTGATGTAACTTAATCTCTGTTCCTCAAACTTGAGAGTTATATAAAAAAGTCTCAATTATAAATGACACATAGATGCTGTTTCTAGAGCAAAATCTCTCTTGGTTAGTTCTAAGATTTTAAAAAAATGTTTGAGGTAAAATATGCTATATGGGGGGGGGGGAGAGAGAGAGAGAGAGAGTCTTTAAAGGTTCCCCCACCCCATCCCGACAAAAGCAACAGAGAAAAATTTTCCCAGGACCCGAGCTCGACATATTCCTGATACCAGCCGCCAAGGCTGCTGTCAGTGGAATTGAGAAGCTGCCAAAAAGTCAGGCCATTTCCACTCCACATTTGGTCTGAGGCCAGCCTGTTGCCTTTCAGTGTTTAGACAAACCTCCCAGGGTGAGGTAGACCCAGCAATAACCATGTGTGACCATTAAGTTCTGCAGGAAAGAGAAGAAAGGTAAAGACAGCCTTCATAAATGGCCCTGATCTTATCTGCAGAAGCTGGACAGCTCTGTTTCCAATACAGAAGCAGAAACAGTCAAGATTAAACGTTACCTGGGGAGGTAGGGAGTTCTAGTTCAATAGTCCAAGTCATGCTAATCAACTTCTGTAAAGGACATTGTCCTGGGCTGCAGGCCTTGAACAGCAAGCTTGGGTCCGCAGGTTTGGCCACAGTATGATTATGGTTGTGTTATTCAAAATGTGTCCCGAGGAGTGTTACAATGTGCTTTGTATAGGTTTCACCCCCCGGGGGGCACAAGCATGTGCATGCTTCATTGGCACTGTGTCCATATAGAGCATTGTGAAGGGAATATGTGGAAGGAACAGGAAAAGAGAGACTACGTAATATCTTTCTGCTTTGCTCTGCCAGGTTTTATATTTACAAACTTCTGTAGAAGGATACTGATGTATGTTCTTGGCCTCCATAAGGTAGTGGGGGTGATGGGAGTAGACAAGAAGATGCCTAAAGACACTGAGGTTTCCTGGTCTATTCTGTCAACAACTATTTATTGGGGGCCCACCATGAGTCAGATAAGGTACACATGTTGCAGACACAAATGACCAAGAGCAGGCATGACCACCACCCTTATGGAACTTGGTATCCAGTGGGGGAGTCAGCCAACAATCAAATAGCCACATAAATGTATGAAAAAATGGAAGCTGTGGCAAGTGCAAGAAGGCATGGTCATGGTGCCGTGAGCACCATTAAAGGAATCTGACCCAGTCCAAGAGGTCAGCAAGGGCCTCCCTGAGAAAGTGATGATTCAGCTGAGACCTTCAGGATGAGTAGGTGCTAACTAGGCAAAGGAATGTGGATGGGAGGCAAAGTCCTGGCCAAGGGAATAGCACATGCAAAGGCCCTGTTCTGGGAGAGAGACAGCTTGGTGAAAGGTAGGAGATCTGACCTAAGTGTCACCAGGAAGGCCCACCAACCCCTAAATAGCTCTGCCTCCTAAAATTCCACCATTATTAAGGTATGCTCTGGGTTAAGTCTGGTTTTCTCTTGAAATGTTCCTTTTTTTTTTTTTTGGCAGGAGACCAGAGTTTTATTATTACTCAAATCAGTCTTGCTGAACATGTGGGGATTAGAATTTTTAAGAATAATTTGGTGGGTGGGGGAAGGACAGTGAGTTGAGAGTGCTGATTGGTCGGGTCAGACATGAAATCATAGGGAATTGAAGCTGTCTTCTTGGGCTGTGTCAGTTCCTGGGGAGGGGCACCACAAGACCAGATGAGGCAGTTTATTGATCTGGGTGGTGCCAGCTGATCCATCAAGTTCAGGGTCTGCAAAATATCTCAAGCACTGATCTTAGGAACAGTTTAAGGAGAGTCAGAATCTTGTAAGTCTCCAACTGCATGACTCTTAAACCATAATTTCTAATCTTGTGGCTAATTTGTTAGTCCTACAAAGGCAGCCTAGTCCCCATGCAAGAAGCCTTGTTTTGGGAAAGAACTGTTATGTTTTCACCTACAGAAAAAAAGCTAAATAATCTCCTTTAAATTTTAGCTAACTTGCTTTATGCCCACAGAACATTTGTACAAGGTTAGCCCTTTACAAATTATTTTTTTACTTGCTTGAACATTCAGATTTGTCCCATTACTCTTGTAGATTAAGACAATCTTTAAAAACCCTCTGAACTAGACAAAATTACATTCTCTTTAACAAAAACCATATTCTCATACCTTCTTACAATCTCCCACCAAGATTACATTCTACTTTTCTTCTATGCCTGACAATCTTTTATGTAAAACTGTTTCTTCAGTAGTCTCAATTATATATTACAATGTTAACTCTTAGCAACTTTTATTTTTGGTGAAAAACTTGATAAGTAAGCAATTTAATTAGGTACTAGGTGTGGAGCCTAGGACATCAAAAGTACTGTCCCTTTTCAGCTTAGCTAGGTGGCATGGCTTTCCATGTTTCCAGGCCTTATCTATAAGATCATGCTCCAAAGTAGGTAAACTGAACAATTTTCAAAAGTCAAAGAAGCAGTTTATGACCTTAAAGCATTTAGCAAGTCTAATCTGTGACCTTAATTTAGATCAAATGTCAAAATTTTGAAGACATTTTTATTTTACTAATAATCTTTAAAACTGGATAGGTTACTAAAGTCATGTGAACAAGAAGGCATTAAAGTTTCTATTTTTCTTATAAAATATGATTTAAGTGCTTATTTTTCTAAGCCAATTAATCAGAGCTCTTTTAAATAAAAACATCACACACACAACACATATAAATACACAGACAGACAGAAGATTCAGTAGTTGTAAGATCTTTCATTTGCCAGTTTTTAATTGGATTACCACCTTCAGGGTGGATCCCTTGAAGGAACAGGACCAAGAAAGCATGCAGTTTTTAGGGCCTAATAAGCAGACACAGCTGGAAGGCAAAGACAGATCCTGAAAATTAAAGGTACCATTTTATACTGGATCCTGGATTCCCAAAAAGGAGGGAAATACTATAAGAGGACATAGCGCAGTGCTTCTACAATGCATTTTATTGCAAGGCAATTCAAAGCCAATCACTCTGTTTTTTAATTAGCCCAACCCCCTTGGGAGTCTCATCTTTCAGTGGGGGTTGGGGATGTTTCCATATCTTCCAGGTGGCCAAAAACATGCATCTTTGACCCAAGCATGCAAAGAGCTAAGTATCTCTTCATAATTCACATTAGCCATTTCTTAAAGTGTATATATATGTATGTATATATATGTGTGTATATATATATACACACACACATATATATATACATATATATATATATATATGTACCTAGTTATTACACACTAAGGCTAAAAGTGTTCCCATAATGCAAAGTTTTGCAAGGCAAAACAGAACAGAGCCTTAGATTTTGAGAGGAATTTACTGTTTTCAATTCCAATTGAATTTTCAATTTCAATTCCATGAGGAAAACAAGATTTTCCCAGAATGGAGTCTGTGGTGCCTCTCCTCTGCTTTTCCCCAGGAGTCCCAGGTTGTTACTGATTATCTTGAGTTTTTCATGCAGACATTAACAGTGGCAAGAAGAAAAAATGGAGAAAAACAATTCAGTCTACCAAGAAGAAAAAACTTTTTCAGAAAAATACAACTCAAGAGGAAGAAAAAGACAAAGCCCCTTTAAATATGTATAGCTTGGGTATCCATTTTTAATTAAGTTGATTTTAACCATAGAGCACTTTAAGAAAACAAAAAACAAAACAAAACAAAAAAAAACTTTAAATATTTTATTAGCCAGAACAGCCAATATTTCTGGCTTTTGAATTCTACCACAGGTAGCCTTCCATGTCAAATTAATAAGTTTAACTAAGGTTATGACTTAAACATGGATGCATAAGTTGTTTTTCAAAGAGATGGTAAGCAGTTTCTTTCCTTCTTTCTCTTTCTTTTTCTTTCTTTTTCTTTCTCCCTCTCTCTCTTTCTTTCTTTTCTTTCTGTTTTTCAAGATTTAGAATCTCCCCAAGTATAGTTCAGAGAAAGGAAAATCCAAGTCAGGAAATCCGAAGCTATCCATGGTGGGGAAAGAACCCTCAATATCAGTGGCAGAGTTACACAAATGACAAACCAGAAAGGAATCATTCTGGAAGCCAAGAATTGAACACAGGCCACCAATGTCAAAAGGTAAAGTCTTAGCTACTGAGCTACATGACATTGAGCTTCTATTCCTCTTCCCAGAAGTCTAGAGCAGCCAATTTCAAGCTTGCAAAGTGTCTTAACTGCTCAAGATAACTTTTAGGGCTAACTATGACATGAACTCCCAAATTCCTGTCCTCTGGATGGAGGAAACCAAGAGAAAGTATCCCCACATGGTCTCAAGGTTAAGCTCTTAAGGACACTAAACAAGACAGAGAAATTTCATCCAGTATTGGTTTCTGGGACCCTCGGCAAAGTTTGTAACTGACCAGCCTTCCAGGCTGGCTTGAAAAGCAGGCTTATAGGGGTTCTAAACCCATGTTTTATCCTGTGATGCCCTTTTCTCCTTTATATAACAACACAGAAAGACAAATTCTCAGCACAAAGTACACCAGATTTGCTACAACCTAAGACTAGTCTCATAAATCCTTTTTTCTATTAATCAAACCCTTGCAGAGGAGACAAATAGTGACATTTACCATTTATACACACACACAAAGAGAAAGAGATAGAGAGAGACCAGAAATTTGGCGGTTTAGAATTTCTTATCCTTTTTGCCGGCATACCAAGTTTCCAGGTCCAGAGAAAGTTCTCTTTCTCTGCAGATTCCAGAAGAACAGAGTGGCTTTTGATTACTCTGATCACTGTGCCATAGCTGTGAGGCTCAAGGTACTTAACAAAAGAAAATCGCCCTTTTCTGTTTTATGGAATCATAGGCAAAAGATTCTCAATTTTGCAAGATGTTTCCCAACAGGCTGCATGGGGAACCAAATTAACATTCTCCATCCCAGCAAAATACACATAACAAAACAGACACTAGTCACCTTGTTCAGCACCCAATATTGACATGGCAAATCTCAAACTTTCTCCTGTGGTCCCGGTTGTCTTTGATCTACTCGAGGTGCGGAGGGATGACCTCAGAACAGTAATTCAATGGGTGGTCTCTGGGCAAGACAAAGAGCAGACAGTCACTCCAAGTCAGGCCTGTTGAGCTTTCTTCAGGACTCACTGAGTGTAACCAGACAAATAAGGAGGGTTCTCTGAGTTAGGCCTGCTGGACTTCTGTCAGCAGTTCCTTCAGAGATCCCCTCCACACATACAGACACACACGCAAAGACAAGACAGACAGAAGGCCTTCCAAATCAAGATCCCTTACCCAGAATTCCAAGAGTACCCCTTCCAAATTATCCTCCTATTCTCCATCTGAGAAATCTCCCCAAAATCTTACTGATTGAGAAGTCTCCCGAACCAAAACTCTTCTTACTAGTTACAGGAAGCCAACCAAGACCCCCCAGGAGCTGAACAGAGACAAACACCCCATGGTAGAGCTAAAGACAGACACCCCACAATGGGGCTACAGATAGACACCCCACCATGGGGTTACAGAACCAGTCAGGAGAAGGAAGGAGACATTGGCAGTGCCTAGGATACTCACCAACCCAGACACCCCATAATGGGGCTACAGCCTACAGACACTCCATGACCTGGCTACAGCACCGCGCCATGGAGCTACAGACAGACACCCTATGGTAGGGCTTCAGTTATGAGATAGCTCCTGAGGACTATTTATCCATTACAATTAAATCTATGTACATTGGGTTGGCAGTGCCCCGCTGGAAGAGACAGTGCCAGAGTCAGCCACTAGTCCAAGAGAACTAGGTGGCCATTGGAGCTGACCTCTGGATCCATTGCCAGAGGCAGGCTACCAACCAAGGGCAGCTAGCCACAAGGGCTATGCTGGACAAGCCCCCAAATTTGTAACTGTCCAAGGAGTTCACCTTGCCCACAGCCTAGACAGAGCCAATTTATTTACACAGGGAAATTGCAATAGTGAAAAAGGAATTTATGCAGAGCCAGCTGTGCAGGAGACTGGAATTTTATTATTATTCAAATCAGTCTCTTGAAGTGTTTTTACCTGATCAATTTTCTCCCTAATAGCAGAAGTCATGGCCATAACTCCCGGAGATTGGTATGGGAATTTGGGTAGGTGGGTTTATTTTAAAGAGAAAAAGAGTAACAAAAATGGGAGATGGGGACCTCAAAGATCAAATCTCATATTTTTCTAAATTTATCCCAAAACCAGCCCTACTGTAATTTATTAAAAATCTGATGTCCAGGAAATCACGTAAGCTCTTGCATTCAGCAAGACTAACCGAGATTGTCTCAGCCTTTGAGAGAAATCTGTGAAAAGGGGGAATTCAAAGAAAAGAAGTAAACATCATATTATGAGAATGCCGGTATTTTTTTCCATAAGCTGAGTCCTCCATTCTCAGCTTCACCAGCTTGAGCATCCTTAAAAGTTTCACAGCTGACAAAATACAGTCGTGCACTACACAACAGTCTTTCAGTCAATGACAGACTGCACACACCACAGAGGTAGCATAAGATTATAATACTGTATTTTTACCGTACCTTTTCTGTTTAAATATGTTTGGCTACACACATATTTTCCATTGTGTTACAGCTGTCTACAGTATTCAGTAGAGTAACATGCTGTGCAGGTTTATAGTCTAGGAACAAAAGGCTATACCACGTAGTCTAGGTTTGTAGTGGGCTGTACCATCTAGGTTTGTGTAAGTGTATTTTATGATGTCCACACAATGATGTACTTCTCAGAACATATCCCTGTTGTTAAGCAACACGTGACTGTATCTTAATTCAGTATTTTGTCCCTAGATCTCATAATAGATGTTTCTCCCCCATGGCACATAAACAAGCAGTAAACCATACTGGTTTTTCAGTCACTTAGGCCTGGATTCAAATCCTGACTCTTCAACTTAGCCATGCAACCATGGTTGGATCATTTAACTGCCCTAAACCTTGTTTTCTTAATTGTAAACTGGGAATGATTGTCTCTATCCCATAGAGTTGCTTGGAAAATGATTAAATAATACAATTAAAGAGCTTACCAAAGTGCAGGTCATATAATCAGCACTTAATAAATGGGAAAAAGTTAAAAAGAAGGGACAGGTGAGGGGAATTGGCAAAGACAGAGAAAGAGGGTAGAGTTCCTGAGAGACATAAGTGCATGGGTTCCAAGTGATGCATCACTTGGGCAACACCACACACACCAAGTCTCAGAAGAAATTGAAAAGGCTGAGAGAAAGCAGGCCTGGAATTTACAAATGGAAAGAGCCCTATCTCTCTGTGTTTTCTCTTGGAACATGTGAGATGAGTTCACCCAGAGACAGGAAAGAAAACAGCAAGGACCACCCAGGCATTGCAACGTGGGCTCTGCCTTAAGAGGCCAATGGCGTTGAAAGAGAATTTAGGGTAGGACATCCACCTGGAAAACTTCCAGGCAGAGTGGTGCCTAGGAAGCTGCTAAGAGCTTAAATAATGGGGAGTAAACCAGGGAGCTGAACAAAAACAGATAAATAAGTAAAAGCCAAAAGGCCCTCCTGGCCTTCCTGCAGAATGTCAGCCTCAGCCCATGAACCTGGCCTCAGCCATTCCAGACAGAAGTTCTACGGGAAAGCTCTTTGACCCTACTGAGCTTAGCCTGGGATACTCAACATTCTCAGGCTTGGCATGGCTTTCTCCAGTAAGGTTTTCTCTTTCTGGAAAAAAAGCAATACAGAAAAAAAAAAAAAAAGGCAACTGTATAATGAAAATACCAAAGAATGTTAGGAATCTGAATCATGGGGAAGAGAATTCCTGAATTTATCTTTCCCAAAGTTATTTTTACAAGGAAAAAGACATTTCCTTATTGAGGCCCTGAATCTATAAGTCTCTAAAAGGCTTTCTGTTGAAATTCATGCTTGTGTTTTATTTTTTATTTTTATTTTTTTAAGACAGAGTCTCACTCTGCTGCCCAGGCTGAAGTGCAGTGGCATGATCTTGCCTCACTACAACCTCCACTTCCCCTGTTCAAGTGATTCTCCTGCCTCAGCCTCCCAAGTAACTGGGATTATAGGTACCCACCACCATATCCAGCTAATTTTTTGTATTTTTAGTAGAGACGGGGTTTCACCATGTTGGCCAGGCTGATCTCAAACTCCTGACCTCAGGTGATCCATCCATCTCAGCCTCCCAAAGTGTGTTTTATTTTTTAAAGACATAGGCACTTTGCACACCTGTTTCTGTCTCTATCAACCCTATTCTCTCCTGCCCACATAGCTGTGAGAAGAATTTCAACAGGCCCAGCAAATAATATAAAATGATATACCCAATGCATTTTGGAGGCTGAGGTATGAGGACTGAGGGTTGTAAACACAATGCTGACCCAATTGAGATTCAAGGAGCGCCTGAGAAGCTCTGGGTGCAGGGCAGCCCTCCCCCCGCTACCCAGAGCTGGTGCTCTCTTCCCAGCCATCTGGGTGCCGGACATAGATTTCTCAACAAGGAAGACTCAGCTACCTCCCCTCCCCAGGCCTCCATTCTTCTGGGAAACACAAAGCAATAATAAAAAAGTGTTAGATAAGGTAAAAAAAATAAATAAATAGTGCTGAAAAGGGCTCACTGCATCCTGGAGTTGCAGCTCCTATAGCTGTAATAATGAATCTGGTACCCCATAATGATTCTCCTTTTTTTTTTTCTTTTTTGAGTTGGGGTCTGACTCTGTCACCCAGGCTGGAGTGCAATGGCAACATCTCAGCTCACTGCAACCTCCATCTACCAGATTCAAGCGATTCTCCCGCCTCAGCCCCCCAAGTAGCTGGGATTACAGGCACCTGCCATCATAGCCAACTACTATTTGTATTTTTAGTAGAGAGGATGTTTCACCATTTTGGCTGGGCTGGTCTTGAACTCCTAACCTCAGATGATCCGCCCACCTCAGCCTCCAAAAGTGCTGGGATTACAGGCATCAACCACCGCACCTGGCCGTCTCCTTTATTTCTCTCTGCCTGGTTTCCTACCTGTCTGAGGAGATCTAGCAGGGAATAAACAGAGCATCTGCAACACCTTGTTAGACAGAGGGAACTGCTGTCCTCAAGTATCCAACAGCCCCACTAAGGAAAACATTGCCAAACCTCCCACCCAATGTTACAGGAAGCAGGGCTAGAAATTGGAGCCTCAATAAGTTTGCCAAGAAAATGAATCACGCGCATGATTTAATGGACCACTTAATGGAGAGCAGATTTTCAAACCACTTTATCCATGGAAAAAAAATAATAAATGGATTAATAGTTGCATAGAAAAAAGAATCTGTTTTGATAAAAAACAATGCATCACTTATGCATACCCTTCTGGGTTATGAGATTCTAGCTCTGTTTATCATCTTTGAGCTACTTTGTAAATCTTTGTAAGTTGTACGTAACTGATAGATACATAACTTCTGTCCTATCTGGTAGTGATTTAGTTGACTCCCACTGGCCCTATCTTTCCCCTATGGATAAAACAGTTTTGCCCCCATTTGCAATTCATCTCAGCATTCCTTTACTTGTAAAAAATCGGTGCTGTTTTGACTTTTCCTTTGAACCAGTTGTTATGGGTTGAATTGTGTCCTCTTACCCTCAAAAATATTGAAGTTATGGCCGGGCGCGGTGGCTCAAGCCTGTAATCCCAGCACTTTGGGAAGCCGAGGCAGGTGGATCACAAGGTCAAGAGATCGAGACCATCCTGGTCAACATGGTGAAACCCCGTCTCTACTAAAAATACAACAACAACAAAAAAATATATTGGAGTTAAGTCCCAACCCAGAGTACCTAGGAATGTAAGCTTATTTGGAAACAGGCTTTTTGTAGATGATCAAGATCAGGCCATGAGAGTGGGCCCTGATACAACATGACTGTGTCCTTAAAGAAAAAAAAAAAAAAAAGGTAATTTAGACACAGAGACAAATTACCTTCCTCTTCATGCATACACAAAAGAATGCCACTTGAAGAGGAAGTGAGAGATAGGGTGATATGTCTCCAAGCTAAGGAGTGCTCAGGATTGCCACCAAACCACCAGAAACTGGGAGAGATACACGGAACAGATTCCCCTCAAAGCTCCCAGAAGGAACCAACCCTACCAACACCCTGATTTCAAACTTCCAGCTGCCAGAACTGTGAGAGAACACATTTCTGTTGTGTAAGCCACCCAGTTTGTCATATTTTGCTATGGCATCCCAAGCAAACAAATACACCAGTTATAACATCTGTCTTATTCTCTAGTATCATATGAGCAAAATAAATTTTTTAGCACATGTTCATTTTTATATCTATATGAGAATCATGATTTTATTAGGTTGATGAAAAAGCTATTGTGGGTTTTGCTGTTAAAAGCAATGACCAAAACCGCAATTACTTTTGCACCAACCTAATACCTTTCTCTGAAAGTTACCTTTTAACAGTTTTGGAGGATTCACCAAGATGCCCTGTGGATTTGCTGACCAGAGCCAGGTCTACTTCATCCACAGAGAAGTGCACACATGGCCAGCTGAAGCACAGAAATATCTTTTCTTGATTCATGAGGTCAAGTAACACAAAGTGAACAATAGAACTTTGTTGACTCTGTTTTTCTAATTTTATTTTTGCCCATACTAATTTAGGTTTTTGTTTGTTTATAGCCAGTAAATTATTCCCCATTGAGAATCAGTTTTATGGTCTGACCATTTGATGATCTTTGTAAATGTGGCATAAAGATCTAGTCTCTGTTGGGTAAAAGTCTCCAGAGAATTTAGTTTGTTTGCCTTTTTGGTTGGGAATTTGGTTTTGTGATTCAGATGATTTGAGGATCTCTGCAAATGAATTAACAGTTTATGTAGAACTTGCTTCTTTTGGGTAAGAGATGATGGAAAATCTAGTTTGTTAGTCTTTTCGGCTTGTTCACTTTTATATTTTGAATGCAAACCATAAAGAGTTTAAACTGTAAGGGAGGAAAAACTTTTCCTCCTTCCCCCTAGGTTAAATGTCCGGGACCCTATAAATTAAATAATCTGACAAAAGACAGATTAACAAGAGAAAAAAACAAATTTAATTAAGTATATTTGCACACATAGGAGTTCACAAACAAATGTGGCTTGAGGAGATGGTTAGAATTTGTGTTTTGTTTGTTTGTTTGTTTTTTGTTTTGAGACAGAGTCTTGCTCTGTCACCCAGGCTGGAGTACAGAGGCCAGATCTTGGCTCATTGCAACCTCCACCTCCCAGGTTCAAGTGATTCTCCTGTCTCAACCTCCCAAGTAGCTGGGATTACAAGCTCCTGCCACCATGCCCAGCTAATTTTTTTGTATCTTTAGAAGAGATGGGCTTCGCCATGTTGGCCAGGCTGGTCTTGAACTCCTGACCTCAGGTGATCTGCTGGCCTCAGCCTCCCAAAGTGCTGGGATTATAGGCATGAGCCACTGCCTGACCAGAATTTGGAGCTTAGCTATCATCTTAACAAGAAAGATAAGGTATGGAGAAAAGATTAGACCAAGGAAAGAGGGCTTGAGGTTTCTTGCAGGGTCGAGTATATAAAATGACGATGGGGAGGTGAGTAGGAAATGAGGAAATGTATGGTAAGTAAGGGTTGTTTAGTAAGGTTTATTATACAGATAAGAGTTTCCAGTGACAAGTATTGTCTCCAGGAGTTCTCTTCCTCATATAGAAGAGGGAGACAACTTTACAAAAAGGGGACATGTATGCCCTGCTTTTAAGCAGAAGGGACCTTTTTCCTGTATCAGCTATTTTCTAATTATCTTCAGCTCAAAATAATTCTTATGCCAAAGTAGCATATTTTGGAGTGGTATACTCTGTTCTCCTTCAATACGTACTAGGGAAAAAGCTCTTTGACTGATAAGTTTTATAAATGTATGTTTACTTTGACTCATACCTGAAAATCTGGAATTAAAACTATAAGCTCCCTCTGTCTGTTTCCACGCTTATGTTTCTGTAATTCAGAAAGGGCTTTAAGTCTCATGTAATAATTCACCTCTCGTTGGTATTAATAAATTGGGTTATAAAATCTCTGAAATTAGAGGAGCTCTATTCTGATTAGCTTATAGAGATAAATAAGTGCTTATATTGATTGTTCCTAGAATTGCTAGAAAATAAGGAAATTGAACTTCTAATATTTTCAATGTAAATTTTATAGAAAGTAACACAGAAATGTTTTAATATTTCAAGTTTATATGACTTAAGTAAATCTTCAGCACCAAGACTAGTTAAATAATTTTGGTTTAATAAAAACAGCTACAGATTAGCTAGTTAAATTCTGATTTATCAGCATTAAATATAATACAAGCTAGTATTTTTTTTTTTTGACAGAGTCTTGCTCTATCTCAAGATGGAGTGCAATGGCGTGATCTCAGCTCACTGCAACCTCCAACTCCCCAGTTCAAGCGATTCTCCTGCCTCAGCCTGCCAAGTAGTTAGGATTACAGGCACCCACTACCACGCCTGGCTAATTTTTGTATTTTTAGTAGAGACAGGATTTTGACATGTTGGTCAGGCTGGTCTCAAACTCCTGACCTCAGGTGATCCACCTGCCTTGGCCTCCCAAAGTGCTGGGATTACAGATGTGAGCCACCACACCCAGCCTACAAGCTAGTATTTTAATTCTACTTGGGTATGTTCTTCTTAAACTTCAACAGGTTTATTGATTGAACAAGCTACCATTACTTCTACTTAATACTTAAGATTATAGAAGTTATAAATTTGTGTTTCATTGATTCATTATTCTCATAATTTTGTTTGCCTTGGGTTACGGCTTGTGCAATGAGTCTGAAAGGCTATGAAATATGTCAAGTTTTGCTCAATTTTGACAGACTTGTTCCCTTGGTTACTGTTTATTGCCTTCATCTGTAATCTGAAGGGCTTTTTGTTTTTCTTGTGTAATCGGCCTAGATAGCAAAGATTCTGTGTTTTACTGGAATAACCTTCAATGGTTTATGCTGACTTTACTATGTCCTTGATTATTTAAGAAAACAAAAGTTCCTCACTTAGGAAAGATCTAAGGCTCCTTACACTCATGTTACCTTCTGTGTTTACTTTTTAAATCCTTATTGTCACTTAGAAATATGGAGCCAAATACTTTAGTTTTAGTTTTTCTTTTGTTTTGGGGTTTGTTTGTTTGTTTGTTTTTGAGATGGAGTCTCACTTTGTTGCCCAGACTGGAGAGAAAGGTCGTAAGCCTGCTTCCAAAACCTTTTTCTTTTGAGACAGAGTTTCAATCTTGTTGCCCAGGCTGGAGTGCAATGGTGGGATCTCAGCTCACTGCAACCTCCGCCTCCCGAGTTCAAGTGACTCTTCTGCCTCAGCCTCCCCAGCAGCTGAGATTACAGGCATGCACCACCACGCCTGGCTAATTTTTGTATTTTCAGTAAAGTCAGGGTTTCACCCCATGTTGGCCAGGCTGGTCTCAAACTCCTGACCTCAGGTGATCCACCTCCCTCAGTCTCCCAAAGTGCTGGAATTACAGGCATGAGCCACTGTACTCAGCCCCCAAACAGTTTTTTAGACACCTAGATCAGATTCCTCTCGTAAGTATTCAAATTGCCTGAAAGTGTCTGGTTCTTGCCTCCCTAAAATGGAATTCTAAATATAAAATAAAATGAAGCTTTCAGGTTTTTTTTTCTACTAAAACTATTTTGAGATTTCCTAGGGGGCCCCTGGAAAATCACAAAGACTTATTATTTAGCTTTTTAAAAAGAGAGGTGTTAGAAATGATTAGGTTTACTTGCTGGGCTACTATCAATAAGCCACATGAAAGACTTGTCAAATCAGAAGAGATGCTCAGCCTTCCCTAGGTTAAATTGGTATAGGTTAAATGTTGTTGGTATGTTTCAGAAACTGTATGCTATACGGGAATTTCACAGAGATTTGCAGTGTCCTTGCTGTCGATGACACACTTCTCCTTATTAGGGCTCTAGTGCTGCTTTGCCATAGTAGACAATGACACTACAGTGTTATCACTCATTATTTCAGTTATTTTGTTTTAATAGAAATGAGATCTCACTCTGTCACCCATGCTGGTCTCAAACTCCTGGGTTCAAGTGATCATCCTGCCTCAGCCTCCCAAAGTGATGGGATTACAGGTGACAGCCACTCTGCCTGGCCCAATTTCAGTTGTTTTCTAAGTGTTAACCTGATCACAGCTTTACTTACTTAATTTGAATCTACTGTCTTCTAGGGTAGTGGTTTTCAATTGAGATTAACATCACATATAGAATTTTACTAATAAACAGATGTTTAAGATCTACTGAAGACCAAAGACTCTCTTTACTTGATATTCTTGATATATTTTTGTTAGATTTTTACTTGGCAAATTCATGTTATATTATGTTTCAGCATTATTATGTTATATCTCCAGATTTTTTTCTCTGTAAAGATTACGTTCACCCATTTTTATACATTAGATGTAATGTTCTCTTCTTTGTGCAGTTTTTTGTTTGTTTGTTTGTGATGGAATTCGCTCTGTCACCTAGTCTGGAGTGCAGTAGTGCGATCCCAGCTCACTGCAACCTCCGAATCCCAGGTTCAAGTGATTCTCCTACCTCAGCCTTCCGAGTAGCTGGGATTACAGGTGTGTGCCACTATGCCTGGCTAATTTTTTTTGTATTTTTAGTAGAGACAGGGTTTCACCATGAGAGCTAGGCTGGTCTCAAACTCCTGACCTCAGGTGATCCGCCTGCCTCAGCTTCCCAAAGTGCTAGGATTACAGGAGTGAGCCACCGCACCTAGTCTGTCTTCTTTGAAAATAGGGCTAATCATTATGTTTATAATTATGTTATCTGAAATTATTTTTGAATTGACTTTATTTTTTTTTTGGCATGCCACAGAAGCAACCAAATTTTCTTATCAGTTGCATTTTTATTGGAATAAATTCTTATCAGAACTTTTGCTTTTGAAAATTATGAGTACTAAATTAACCACAGTATTTTAAGCCTTTTGTCATCTACAGATAGTTTTTTGTTTTACTCTGATTCTTCCTTGAAAATATTTCCTCTTCAACAAAGGACTGTCTCAGAGACCCATGGAAAAGGACTATGCTGGGTATTTTGGGGTATGTGCTGCTAATGGCATCACTTAAACAATTTTGAGACCATACCAGCAAACTAAGGATTTTCAGAACTGTAGGCAAGAAACAAATGGATTCATGAAAATGCTAACCCGAGATCCAGTGAAAGAAGAATTAATTATATAGGGCTAAATGAACTGATGAAGAATGATTGTAGTTTATTGTCGGGGGGGATGGAATATTACTGATTTTTTTTTCTTTTTACAAAATTATTTTTATTCTTCCTCAGCATCTCCAGCTGCGAGATTATTGATGTTTTAATATGCTATTTTCAGGATAGATACAAAAGCCCTTTCTTTTTTATCTATAACCCATAACAATTTAGTAGACTCTGTTTCTGTAAATGGAAATGAAACAATTGTAAATTTATCACATCCTCTCTGCCTAATCTCTCAAGAACCTGGAAACACTTAATGAATATTCTTCTTTTCATACCAATATAGTTATTTCCATAGATGCAATAAGGACACATCTGGGACTTAATTTTACTAGGACTTCATTGAAAACATTGGTTATATAATCAAGAGCTTGCCTGGAATGTCGTATTTGAAAACTATGTTTATTTGCTCGCATATCACCAAGTACTTTTAAGTAACTAAAGTTGTTTTGCAAGACTTACAAAACCACTAGGCACAGTGGTGTACACCTGTTGTCCCAGCTACTTGGGAGACTGAGGCAGGAGAATTGCTTCATCCCAAGAGTTCAAGACCAACCTAGGTAACATAGTGAGACCCTATCTTTAAAAGAAAAAAAAAAAAAAAAGGCTTGTACAACCCTCTTGAAAAAAAATGGCCTGAGACGTGGTTTCCAGGGTTTCTAGCCTTATTGTTTTTTCATTGAGTTTTTGGGTTTCATGAAGGCATCACAATATATTTTTTTTTAAAACAACCCATAATTGGAAACAACTAATCAAAATGTGCCACCTCGCCTCATTCATACAAATGGGTGGAAGGGAACAGAGCTCACGCAGCTGCCAGGCTCTATGCAGGGCACTTGGCACATATTCTGTAGGATCTTTTAAATTTTATTTTATTCTTTGTCCTTTTTCTTTTTTAGAACTTTTTTGAAAGTTCATGTCAGACGGGTAATGTGTCAACATCATAACAAGGTTTCAGGGAGGTACATCTCACACATGAGCCTAAAAGTCCAATTATCATGCTTATGAACTACAAAAAGATCACATGATACTTTTGTAAGTGCCTACCCAACAGATCTCCCCTCCTTCTGTGGTAAAGAAGTCCAGTGTTGAACTAGCAGCATTCATATTTCCTCACAAGTGTCACAGAAGGAGACTTCCTCCCAAGTTTCCACAGCAGTAAAACCTGATTGGTCTAAGATCTGCAGGGTGGTTCCAGTCCTCTTGCCAGTGATTAATTAGACAAAACTGTATAACATGGTTGGGGGGTGGGAGCAGAAGAAGAGATTCCAAAAGGAAAGGGTTCATGCTCTTAAAAAGAGCTATGTGATGCCTCTGATGAAGCCTGTGTTAGTAGAGACATCTGAGAGTGTAGATGAATACCAATGACTCTCACAGAAAAAGAGAGAGAGAGACATGAGAAAAAGCACACTCGTTTTCTTGCAGCTACATGTGATGTCTGGAATTACAGCAGCCATTTTGTGATCATAAGAGCAGATGGCTTGGCAAAGGACAAAATTTGTCACACCAAACATGGCAGAGAAGAAAGAAGATTCTGGATTCTAGATAACATTTTTGAGCCACTAAACTAACCAATACTGGAATTAGTCTTCCTTAGAAATTTTTAATATGTGGTATAGTGAATTTTCTCATTGAACTAAATTTCGAATGGAGTTTTCTGTTTCTTATAACCAAAAGCATCCTAAAATAAAATATTTTATTTCAATTCATCTTTACAACAGTCCTGGCCAAGCATGGTGGCTCACGCCTGTAATCCAAGTACTTTGGAGGCCAAGGCGACCTGAGGTCGGGAGTTCAAGACCAGCCTGACCAACATGGTGAAAACCTGTCTTTAAAAAAAAAAAAAGAAAGAAAGAAAGAAAACAGTCCTATATCTGTGGACAGTCTCATTTTATAGATAAAAATCTGAAATTCAGAAAGTTTTAGTAACATAGCCAGGCACAGTGGCTCATACCTATAATTTTAGCACTCTGAGAAGCTGAAGTGGGAGGACTGCTTAAGCCCAGGGGTTTGAGACCAGCCTGGGAAACATATTGACACCCTGTCTCTACAAAAATAAAATTAGCTGGGCATGATGGCACATGCCTATAGTCTCAGCTACTCAAGAGGTTGAGGTGGGAGGATTCCTAGAGCCCAGGAGGTCAAGGCTGCAGTGAGCCATGATCCTGCCACTGCACTTCAGCCTATGCAACAGAGCAAAACCCTGTCTCAATAATAATAAATAAAAAATAACAATAATAATAATAATGGATAGAACAACCACACAGAAGATAAGTAAGGAGACAGAGGACTTAAACAACATAATAAACCAACTAGACCTAACAAACATATACAGAACACTTTACACAACAGCATATACATTCTTCTGAAGTGCACAAGACATTTTCCAGAATAGACTATACATTAGGCCACAAATTAAGTGTCAATGCATTTTAAAAGATAGATATTATATAAAGCATCGTCTCTAACCACAATAGGATGAAGTTAGAAATCAATAACAGAAGCAAAACTGGAAAATTCCTAAGTTTGTGGAAATTAAACAATGCATCAATAATCAATAGACTGGTGCAATAGCTCAAGCCTGTAATTCCAGCACTGTGAGAGGCCAAGGTAAGTTAATCAATTGATCCCAGGAATTCAAGACCATCCTGGGCAACATAGTGAGACCCCACCTCTATTTTTTAAAAATACAAAAAAAAAAAAAAAAAATACAGTAAATAAATAACCAAATAGATCAAAGAAAAAATTGCAACAAAAATTTAAGACTACAGAAAAACTAAAACAAAAACACAACCAACCAAAACTTATGGGACATAACAAAAGTAGTGGTAAAAGGAAAAATTATAACTCTAAATGTTTAAATTTAGAAATAAGAAAGACCTCAAATCAACAACCTAACTTTACAAACAAAAAACTAGAAAAAAAAAGAACAAACTAAACCTAATGCTAGCAGAAGGAAGAAAATAACAAAGATTAGAACAGAGATTAATGAAACAGAAAATAGTAAAACAAAAGGGAAAAGTAATAAAACCAAAAGTTGACTCTTTGAAAAGACTGACAAAATTTACAAACCTTTAGCTGGATGGACTAAGAAAAAAGAGAAAAAGACTCAAATTACTAAAATCAAAAATGAAAACAGAGACATTACTACCAGCTCTACAGAAATAAAAAGAACAATTGTATGTCAACAAAGGATAACCTAGGTAAAATGGAAAGATTATGAGAAACACAAAACCTACCAAGACTAAATCATTAGAGACAGAAAATAGGAATAGGCTGATAACTAGTAAGGAGACTGAATCAGTAATCAAACATCTTCCTACAGTGAAAGGTTCTGGACCTGTTGCCTTCACTAATAAATTCTACCAAACATTTAAACAATTAATACCAATCTTTCTCAAACTTTTCTTTAAAAATTAAAGAGGAGGAAACACTTTCTATATCATTCTATGAGGCCAGCATTACCCTAATATCAAATCCAAAAACACTAGAAGAAAAAAAAACTACATATCAATATCCCTAATGAACATGTGTGCAAAAATCCTCAGCAAAATATTAGCAAACTGAATTTAGCAGCATAGTAAAAGGATTATACACTATGAGCAAGTAGGATTTATTTCTGGAATGCAAGGACAGTTCGACATATGAAAATCAACTGGCTAAACACAGTGGCTCATACCTGTAATCCCAAAACTTTGGGATACCAAGGCAGGAGAATCACTTGAAGTCAAGAGTTTGAAATCAGCCTGGCCAACACGGTGAAACCCCATTTCTACTAAAAATAAAAAATTAGCTCAGTGTGGCTGGGTGTGGTGGCTCATGCCTGTAATCTCAGCACTTTGGGAGGCTGAGGTGGGTGGATCACTTGAGGTCAGGAGTTCAAGACCAGCCTGGCCAACATGGTGAAACCCCATCTCTATTAAAATACAAAAAATTAGCCAAGTGTGGTGGCAGGCACCCATAAACCCAGACTAGGGAGGCCGAGGCAGAACAACTGCTTGAACCTGAGAGGCAGAGGTTGCAGTGAGCCACGATCGTGCCACTGCACTTCGGCCTGGGCGAGAGAGTGAGACTCAAAAAAAAAAAAATTAGCTGGGCATGGTAGCACACCCTATAGTCCCAGCTGGTCTGTAGGCTGAGGTGGAAAGATCACTTAAGCCTGGGATGTTGAAGCTGTAGTGAGTTATGACTGTGCCACTTTACTCCAACCTGGGCAACAAAGTGAGACCCTGTCTCAAAGAAAAGAAAATCAATCAATTTAATATACTCCATTAACAGAATGAAAGGGGGAAAGAACTACACAATGATCTCAATTGATGCAGAAAAAGCATTTGACAAAATTCACCACCTTTTCATGACAAAAGCACTCAACAAACCAAAAACAGAAAAAAGCTATATATGAAAAATCCAGAGCAAACATCATACTCAATGGTGAAAGTCAAAGAGCTTTTTTCCCTAAGATGAGGAAAATAACAAAAATGCCCATTCGCAGCCAGGTGCAGTGGCTCAGGCCTGTATTCCCAGCACAATGGGAAGCTGAGGCAGGTGGATCACCTGAGGTCAGAAGTTCAAGACCAGCTTGGCAAACATGGTGAAATGCGTCTCTACTAAAAATACAAAAATTAGCCAGGCATGGTGGAATACACCTATAATCCCCAGCTACTCCAGAGGCTGAGGCAGAAGAATCACTTGAATCCAGGAGGCAGAGGTTGCAGTGAGCCAAGATCACACAACTGTGCTCTAGCCTGGGTGACAGAGTGAGACTCCATCTCAAAAAAAGAAAAAGACCATTAAAAAAGACCATTCTCTCTACTTCTGTTTAACCTAGTACTAGAAGTTCTAACCAGAACAATTAGGCAAGAAGAAGAAATAAAAGACATCCAAGTCAGAAAGGAAGAGGTATAAATTATATCTGTTTGCAGATAATATAATCTTAAGTGTAAAAAACCTAAATATTCCACACCAAAAAACCTGTTAGAGCTCATAAATTAATTAGGCAAAGTAGCAGGTTAAAAAGTCAACACATAGAAACCAGTTGCATTTCTATACACTGACAATGAACAATCTGAAAAGAAAATTACAAAACAATTTCATTTACAATAGCATAGAAACAAAAACTGGGAATGAACTTAACCAAGAAGGTGAAAGACATGTACAATTAAAAACTACAAAACATTAATGAAAGAAAGTAAGACATAAGTAAGGCCAGGCACAGTGGCTCTTGCCTGTAATCCCTGCACTTTGGGAGGCTGAAGCATGCAGATTGCCTGAGGTCAGGAGATCAAGACCAGCCTGACCAACATGGTGAAAACCCATCTCTACTAAAAATACAAAAATGTGCTTGGCGTGGTCGCAGGCACCTATAATCCCAGCTACTCAGGAGGCTGAGGCAGGAAAATCACTTGAATCCGTGAGGTGGAGGTTGCAGTGAGCCCAGATGGCTCTACTGTACATCAGCCTGGGTGAGGAGACTCTGTCTCAAAAAAAAAAAAAAAAAAAAAGTCATAAGTAAATGAAAGCATATCTCATATTCATAGACTGGAAGACTTAAATTGTTAAGATGTCAATACTACCCAAAGTGATCTGCCAATTCAGTGCAATCCCTATCAAAATCCTTGTGAGGCTTTTGCAGAAACAGAAAATTCCATTCTAAAATTCATATGGAATCTGAAGGAACTCTGAATAGCCAAAATAATTTTGAGGAAAAAACAAAAGCTGGAGGACTCATACTTCCTGATTTCAAAACATACTACAAAGCTACAGTAACCAAAATACCATAGTACTGGCATAAAGACAAACATATAGACCAGAGGAATAAAATGAAGAGCCCAGAAATAAACCCTCTCATATACAGCCAAATTATTTTATACATAGGTGCCAATATGTAATTATTTTTTACATAGGTGCATCAAAAACAATGTTAACAGGGCAAAAAGGCAACCCACAGAATGGAAGAAAATATTTGCAAATTATATACCTGATAAGGGATTAATATCTAAAATATATACAGAACTTTAAAGCTTAATAACAACAACAACAAACACCCTGATTTTTAAAAAAGGCAAAAAAGTCTGAGCACAGTGGCTCATGCCTGTAATCCCACCACTTTGGGAGGGATCACTTGAGGCCAGTGGATCACTTGAGCCCTGGAGTTCAAGACCAGCCTGGGCAATATGGCAAAACCCTGTCTCTACAAAAAATAGAAAAATGAGCCAGGTGTGTTGGTGCATGCCTATAGTCCCAGCTACCTGGGAGGCTGAGGTAGGAGGACTGCTTGAACACAGGAGGTGAAGGCTACAATGAGCAGAGATCAAACCACTGCACTCCATCCTGAAGAACAGAGTGAGAACCTGTCTCAACAAAGAGAAAATTATTTGAATAGACATTTCTCCAAAGAATATATACAAATGGCCAGTAAGCACAAGAAAAGATGCTCAAAAACACTAATCACCAGGGAAATGAAAATCAAAACTGCAAGATACCACCACCTCACACCCACTACAAAGACTACTATCAAAAAAATTGAAAATAACAGGTATTGGTGATGATGTGGAGAAACTGGAAGCCTTGTACACTGGTAGAAGGAATGTATTAGGTTGGTGCAAAAGCAATTGCAGTTTTGCCACTGAATGTAATGGCAAAAACTCCAATTACTGATAATAAAATGGTGCAGCCACTATATAAAACAGTGTGGTGGTACCCCTAAAAAAGAATCACTATGTGATCCAGCAATTCCACTTCTGGGTATATGCCCAAAAGAATTGAATGTAGGGTCTCAAAGAGATATTTATATGACCATGTCCATAGCAGCAATATTCACAAAACATGGCAGTAACCTAAGTGTCTGCCAACAGATGAACAGATAAACAAAATATGTTACAGCCATAAAATGGAATATTATTCAGCCTTAAAAAAGAATGAAATTCTGACATGTACTATACACTATAGATAAACTTTGAGGATATTATGCTAAGTAATCCAGTTACAAAATGACAAATATTATATAATTCCACTTATATGAGATACTTAGAGCAATCAAAATCATAGAGACAAAGTGAAATGATGACTGCCAGGGACTGGGGAGAGGGAGGAATGGTGAGCTTTTTTTTTCTTCAGTCAGTGCATTACTCTGTCACCCAGCAATGGCTCGATCATGGCTCCATCACTGCAGCCTCAACTGCCTGGCTCAAGCAATCCTCTCATCTCGGCCTCCCAAAGTGCTGGAATTACAGGCATGAGCCACCATGCCCAGCCTATTTTTTAATGAGTATAGAGTTTCAGTTTTACAAGATGAAAAGAGTTATGAAAATGGATGTTGGCAATGGATATACAATATTGTGAATGGATTTAATATCACTGAACTGTACAATTTAAAATGGTTATGATGGTAAATTTTGTGTTATGTGTATTTCGGTTGAAAGAAAGAAAACTTTCTTTTTTGTGTGTGAGACAGGGTCTCACTCTGCTGCCCAGGATGGAGTGCAATGGCACGATCTCAGCTCACTGCAACCTCCACCTCCTGGGCTCAAGAGAAAAGAAAAATTGCTTAGGGGACCATAGAGCTTAGTGGTTAAGAGAAAACTTTGGTGTCAGCAGACGTGAGTTTAAATCCTGCTTCTTTGTGACCTCAGGGCCTTTCTAAGGCTCCTTTTCTCTAGGCAGAATGAAGATAGCAATTACTATAACATAAGGTTGTGATGAAGACTCAATTAAACTATGTATGTAAAGTACTTTTGCATGCCCAGAAAAAGACTGATGGCTACGGCGATTATTAATATTATCATGCCTTTCATTGTTATCCTTTCAGTAGATAATCAGCATTTTGGTTTTTTTATTTGGTTGTTTTTAGTTTTTTTGTATTTTTTTTTTTTAAGATGGAGTCTTGCTCTGTCGCCCAGGCTGGAATGCATGTCAGCTCACTGTAACCTCCGCCTCCTGGGTTCAAGCAATTCTCCCACCTCGGCCTCCTGAGTAGCTGGGATTACAGGCACCTGCCATCATGCCTGCCTAATTTCTGTATTTTTGTAGACAGGATTTCACCAGGTTGGCCAGGTTGGTCTTGAACTACTGACCTCAGGTGATCTGCCCACCTCGGCCTCCCAAAGTACTGGGATTATAGGTATAGCCACCGTACCCAGCCAGCAGCCGGTATTTTGAATGTAAAGAGAGCATCTTGTTCCCAATAACACAGAGTGGCGTCATCAATTTCATTTCAGGCCTTTTAGAGCCTCCCCTGCCCATGCCAAAACTTGGAGCTCCTGCTCTTCCTGTTCATCCACCATCAAAAGCAGCCCAACTCCCTGGGAGCACCTTTGTCTCTGCTCACATTACCTCCCTCCCACCACTCCCAGGGCCCTGAGAGCTTTGATGTTCTGGCTGCCTGGCAGGAGCAGGAAGATAAAATCCCTCTTGTTCTCTCTTTCCACAATACAACCTTTCCGCAATTTAGAGGGAGACAGAGATAAAAGAACAGGTTTTTTTCTTTTTCTTTTCTTTTTTTTTTTTTTCCAACAACAAATGGTGGTTTCTCTTTACCAGCTGCTACTTCAGAGCCACGCCAGCATCAAAGAGCATGAAATCGGCAGAAACTCAAGGCAGGGGACTTCTGTCCCACCCTGAGTGGGGAGGGGGTAAATTTGGCTGTTCACAAAAGAAACAGAAAGTGGGGAGGGGAGGAGGGAGCTGTGTGCAGAGGAACATCCCACTGAGGATGGCAAAAGTTTGTTTTCTTAGCATTTCCCCTATGCCACATTAAACTTGGCAAACAGACGGGATGGGGACAAGGAGGGACATGGGAAAAAGAAAGCTCAACTTGTCTCATGAATGAATGGAGTTGACATCTTCTAGTGCAGAGGGATTAAAGTGGTAAAAGAGGGTCGGCCTGTGTATGTGGGTATTCAGGTGGGACTCACAAGTCCAGTGTCATTCTCTGCCCTAAATCCATGTGACTGTGTGCAAGTGCAGAAGGAAGAAAAGAAGCTGCTTGCATAACTAGGAGACCTATCGTTTTACAGAGTATGTCCCACGTGCCAGGTCCTGTGCTAAATACCTCACCTATAGCAACATGGGGTAGGTAGACTTACTTTTCCCATTTTACGTAGGTGAGAACTGAAGTTTCGAGAGCTGAAGTCCGTTTTCCAAAAGGAGAGGCAGGACCTCCACTCGGATCTGCACCAAAATGTGTGTTTCTCACCAGATATTATAAAGCTGCTCCCACAGGGATTGAGTGTAACTTTGAAAAAGTGCCAAACAAGATACAATTGTAGGGCATCTGTTGTTGGTGAGAACGTGACTCCAAAAAAGATACATTAAAGTCTGAACCTGCAGTCCAGTACCTGAAAATGTGAACGTATTTGGAAACAGGGTGTTTACAGATGTCATCAAATTAAAATGATAGGTTAGGTTCAGGTGAACCCTAATCCAGTGACTGCTGTTCTTACTCAGAGTGGGAGATTTGGCCCCGGATCCTAACAGAGGGAAGAGGGCCGTATGAAGGCGGAGGAGGAGTTGGAGTTGTGTTGCCGTAAGTGAAGGAAGACCAAGGATTGCGCAGCCCCGGAAGCTGGGAAGAGGCCCGGAAGGATCCTCCCCTAGAGCCTTCGAGAGCGTGTGACGCTAACCCCCTGTTTTGGACTTCTAGCCTCCAGAATTGTGAGGAATAAGTGTCTGCTGTTTTAAGCCACCCACTGTGTGGTATTTTGTTACGGCAGCCCTAGCAAACTGACATCACATCCGCCTTTTTGAGTTTGGAGAAAGACGAGAGAGAGAGAGAGAGAGAGAGAGAAAGAGAGAGAGAGAGAGAGAGAGTTGTGGGGTGGGAGTAAGGCAAGACTTCAACTTTCAGACAAATAACATAAAGATTATCTCTAGCATACTGGTCTGGGGAATGGGGCAAAAATGCCAGCCACCAGAGAGACAGAGAGAGAAATTGAGGGGGGGCGGTGGGGTGAACAAAGTGAAACAAAGGGTTTAACTGAAGTCAGGGGACCAGAAGGAAAGAGAAGTGAGCTGGAACCCAAGTGAGACAGGTCAGCTCCTTGAACACGAGGAGAGTCAAAGAAGGTTCCAAGGTTTCCTGCCAGGAGGGGAGGGGTTGAGAAAGAGCAAGATGCTGCCACCATCCACCCTAGAGGACGACCTTGCCCGCGCCACCGCCCCTGCCTTCTCACACCTCAACAGGGCTCTTGCGTCAGACACTTCTTCAGTTACTGCACTCAGGGAACATGTATTTATCACTCACAAAGTGACAGGCGCTAAAGGCGGGAGGTGGGGAGGAATGCCAGGGTCAGAGAGTGGCACTAAAGACCCAGGGAACAAAGAGCCCTATGACGTCTTCAGCCTGGACAGCTCTTCACTTCCCCATCAGCCTAGAAAGTGTCTGCATAGGCCACAACTTGGCAAGGGCCTTCACCACCTTGCTGGGCCCATGACACCTTCTGTACACCTTTAATGCATGGTAGCTGTATTGCTTCTTTCTAGATCTCAAAGAAAGCAGATCCAGAAGCTCACATTCTAATGGAGAACTCAGATATCTCAATCTCTATCTGGATCAACATATAGATCGAGATTTAGATCTAAATAGGGATATACACGTTTTTCTTTTTCTTTTTCTTTTTCTTTAGGAAAAAAAAATGGCAAGGCTCAATGGTTCATGCCTGTAATCCCAGCACTTTGGGAGGCCGAAGCAGTTGAATCACTTGAGCTCAGGAATTCGAGAGCAGCCTGGCCAATATGGTGAAACCCTGTCTCTACTAAAAATACAAATTTAGGTGGGAATGGTGGTGGGCGCCTGCAATCCCAGCTACTCAGGGGTTGAGACAGGAGAATCACTTAAACCTGGGGGGCGGAGGTTACAGCGAGCCAAGATCGCACCACTGCACTCCAGCCTGGGCAACAGAGCGAGCCTTTGTCATTAGACTGTGAGCTTCTGGAAGGTGGAGCCAGCATCCTGTTCACCTCCATCTAGTCTGTGTCTTTGTGGAGCCTGGTGCAACATAGTTGATCAGCAAATAGTTGACGAATGATCTGAGTATTATAGAACTCAAAAAACAAAAAGTGTAAAATAATTTTTAAAAATAAGCAAATGACATAAATGAACAATTCATGAAATAAAAGAAGTACAAATGGCTCCTAATTGCACGTACTTAGTCACATCAACGCCAGTCATAATAAACACAAGTTAAAGCCATGCTGAGAAAATATTTTACCTCTCAGCCTGGCAAGTGTGACAACATGTCGAATCAGGAGGCAGGGGAGGGAACGGGGCACGAACAGGCTCATACCTGGAGTGCAAAATGATGTGTCATAAGGAGGGCAATTTGGCAATGTCAGTCAAAATTATAAATATGTTTATATTTGGTCCAAAAATCTCACTTCTGGGGGATATCTGCAGAATATCTTACAGATCTGCAAACATAAAAATGGTTGTATCTATAGGGTTACATTGCCGCATAATTTGTAACAACAAGATTTAAAGCAAATCAAAGGCCCTTCTCTAGAGAACTGGGAAGACAAACTGGGTAGGAGCAGGGAGCAGGGTGGATAGCGGGGGAGAGAGGAAGATCTCTCAAGGCGTAACTTTCATATCAGGTTGATTCTTTTTTTTGAGATGGAGTCTCACTCTGTTGCCCAGGCTGGAGTGCAGTGGTGCAGTCTTGGCTCACTGAAACCTCTGCCCTCTTGGTTCAAGTGATTCTACTGGCTCAGCTTCCCGAGTAGCTGGGATTACAGGCATGCACCACCACACATCCAACTAATTTTTATATTTTTAGTACAGATAGGATTTCGCCATGTTGGCCAGGCTGGTTTTGAACTCCTGACCTCAAGAGATCCGCCCATCTTGGCCTCCCAAAGTGCTGAGATTACAGGCAGGAGCCACCACACCCGGCCAGGTTGATTCTTAAATTATGTGAATGTATTACGTAGTCAAAAATGATAAATTAGAAATGAAAAACAGGTACATAGTATTAAGTAATAGATCTAAAGACAGGGTTGGAAAAATTCTATACCTGTCTTGTCCACTGCAGGCAGCTTCGTGGAAAGAAATAAAAATGAGTCTCAAACTAAGAATAACTTAAAATTTTTAAACGGCATTCAAATGTACCTATTGGTTAACCAATTCTCTGGAAGACTTAGGATGACATCTGTTTTTCTTAAGAACAACAAAAAAGCATCACACCAGTCAAAAGCCCCTAGGTCATCTGAAGGAAATGTCCCATTGCTCTATGTGGGGAATTTTATATGCTCAGGACGCAGGCTGCCTAACTACTCAGCTCCCTCATTTTCTCCTGCCAGTTCCATCAGAATTTTCTTTATTTCCTGCTTCCAACATTTTCTAGCCATTTTCAACCTCTTTTCCAGAGTCCAGTATCCTCACATATCTTGGACTTTTCTTTTTTCATTTTTTTCCCTCTCTGTCCCAGCACTCTGTCTTGTACTTTTTTTTTTTTTTTTTTTGGCAAAGTTTCACTCTTGTTGCCCAGGCTGGAGTGCAATGGTGCAATCTTGGCTCACTGCAACCTCCGCCTCCTGGGTTCAAGCGATTCTCCTGCCTCAGCCTCCCGAGTAGCTGGGATTACAGGCACTCACCACCACGCCTGGCTAATTTTTTGTATTTTTAGTAGAGATGGGGTTTCACCCTGTTGGCTGAGCTGGTCTCAAATTCCTGACCTCAGGTGATCCATCTACCTCAGCCTCTCAAAGTGCTAGGATTTACAGGCATGAGCCACCATGCCCAGCCTGTCTTGGACTTTTCTAGCCTCCATGCCATCTATCAAAGTCTTCTAAGATTTCTGACCTAATACAACCTACACATTTATACTCAAAAATCTAGATTGCCTCCTAGGCATATAATGCCCCACCCAAGCCAGGACACAATGTCTCATGTCACCCATAACAGTGCTATAAAAGACCATCACAATCCATCTTCTCAGCATTTTGCAGGCATTTTTAAAATGAAGCCTAGAGAGGTTGAGCACTTTGTCCAAGGTTATGCAGTGAGGGGAGGTGGGGCCAGGAAACCATCGTGAGCAATCTGACTTCAGGGCCCACCCCTCACTAGCACTGGCCCCAGGCTTATGCCCCCAAAATACTTCCTGGCTTATAGACCTTTTCTTCTGCTTCTTATCCCTCTATCCTCTATGCTTCCTAACCTTCCATGCATGCATTGATTTGTCCATAAGATCACTGGCCACCTGCTGTATACCAGGCACCAGGCTAGGTGAGGAGCATGCAAAGATTAAGAAGACAGTAGTCCCTGACAGCAGTCCCTGACTTTGAGAGACTTACAGTCCATAGAGAATGCACCGAGGTAAAGAGATAACCCCATGTGCAGGAGGTTCTACAATGTGAGCCTAGGATAGGGCCACCCACACACACTTGTATGCCTCTCTTGTTTCTCCTCCTCTGCTCAAGATGTCTTTATTTAAGGCCCTGTGTTCATCATGATGGGAAAATCAGCTCAAGAAAACTTCAGGAGGATTCCTCCAGGTAAATTTAAGTTACCCAAACAGACTAACACGCTAACAACTTTCAGATTTGGGATCTGCTCCTCCGGAGCCTACAGTTTTATGACTGTCATTTCATGTTGAAACAAGAACAGGAGGATTGCTTATGTTTGCTTCTTTCTGCAAGAATCTAGGTTGAAAAAAAAAATGTAAAGGAAATCTAATCTGAGAACACTTCTCAAGTAGAAGTCAGAGGAAAGAGCTATAAAGAAGTACTCAGAGATCTTACCTGTTGCCCTTAAACGTCTTCTTCCTTATCACAGTCCAAAGGACTCATGTTACTAACACCATTGTTCTGACAACGCTAGCAAGGACAGGCTGCTGAGCAAGTATGCAGTCTTCTTGAAAGCGTGATTGCCCATGTCCCATTCCCCAACTAACCACCTAGACCTGGGTTCAAAGGCAGACTCTACCACTTACTGAGAGATCAACTGTGTCCTTACCTGGAGAATGTGAATGATCCCTAACATGTGCAAAGACTCTAGCCTCAGGCATGATCAAATTCAAAGTCTCCTTGGGACACTCTCATAACCAGTCACTGCAGACTTCCACCTGCACAGCCATCCAGCTCAGCTCCTGTGCCAATATATCATATCAGAGCCTTGGCCCCATCTGCCCAAGAGACTCGTAATTATTTTTGCAGCCATAAGTCTGGCGTCTAGTACTGCAGATGGGTAGGGAGAACAGGTCCGATGAGCTAAAAAGAGAGTGGATTGAAAGCAACAAAGAGTATACCAGCTGCAGTCACACAGGCAGAGGCTGGGATTATACTCCAGGCTGAGGATGCAGAGAGAGAGTGTACAAGGAAATCCAGGCAAAAAAGAAATACTGCATTTTGGAGAGAAGGAAGTGTCCAGGATGCCCCCAGAGACAGACTGAGTCCATAGTTAGACATCAGCAAAGCAGTACCCAAAAAATTACTTCGGAAAGTATATCCTACTTCCCAAAAAACACTCAGGAAATCACATTGAGGGGAAAAAAATCTAAACTATGTTGGGCTGGCTTGAACTTTTGTATAGTTTAATACTGTTTTTAGTTTTCATACACAGAAGCCAGGTGAAGGTAGGGATTGGAAGATAGGCATTATATTCTTCTCCATGCTAGGACCACAGAAGTTCCTAATCTGGCCTGGCCTATTAAATACCAATGGATTTCATGTATGTCTCTCTAGATTGAGGATCAGAATTTGAACTTCTATAATAAAACGCCAAAAGCTGAGTGGTTAATAAACAACAGAAATTTATTTCCCACAGTTCTAGAGGCTGTGAAGTCCAAGATCAAGGTACTGGCAAATTTCGTGTCTGGTGAGGGCCCACTTCCTAGTTCATAAACTGCTTCCTTTTCGCTATAACCCCACATGGTGGAAAGGATGAGGGAGCTTTCTGGGGCCCCTTTTATAAGGGTGCTAATCCCATTCACTAGTGCTCTGTCTTAAAAACCTAATCACCTCCCAAAGGCCCCACCTCAAAGGTTTCAACATATGAATTTGGGGAAACATAAACGTTCAGACTATAGCACCAACCTATTATGGGTTTTTGTTTTTGTTTTGTTTTTGTTTTTGGTTTTTTTTTGAGACAGAGTCTCACTCTGTCACCCAGGCTGGAGTGCAGTGGCACAATCTCGGCTCACTGTAGCCTCTGCCTCCTGGGTTCAAGCGATTCTCCTGTGTCAGCCTCCCAAGTAGTTAGGATTACAGGTGTCTACCACCACATCCTGCTAATTTTTGTATTTTTTTTTTAGTAGAGACAGGGGTTTTACCATGTTGGCCAGGCTGGTCTCAAACTCCTGACCTCAAGTGATCCACTTGCCTCAGGCTCCCAAAGATAACACCAACCTTTATTTAATTTATAAAAAAATGCTCCAAATTACAGTTTCATTAATTTCTATTTTCATTATGTATTACTGACAACATCAGCTAACACCTCCATAAAACTTACATGACAGATGGCATTCTAAGTGCTTTATTCACATTGACCCATTTAATCCTCACAACAGCAACTTGAGGCAAGTTTATTATCAGCCTCTTTTTATAAATTAAGAAATAGGGAGTCTCTGAGCCTACTCTGGTTTGGGAGGCTGCCCAGTAAGAAATTTTGTTTATTTATTTATTTATTTTTGAGACAGCATCTTGCTCTATTACCCAGGCTGGAATACAATGGTGCGATCTCTGCTGACTGCAACCTCCGCCTCCCAGGATTAAACAATTCTCCTGCCTCAGCCTCCTGAGTAGCTGGGACTATAGGTGCTTGCCATCACGCCCAGCTAATTTTTGTATTTTTAGTAGAGACGAGGTTTCACCATATTGGCCAGGCTTGTCTCAAACTCCTGACCTTGTGATCCACCCGTCTCAGCCTCCCAAAGTGCTAGAATTACAGGCATGAGCCACTACACCCAGCCCAGAAATTTTTTTTTAATATTTAAAAGAAACGTAAAGAAAAAACAAATTAAGAAATAGAAGCACAAAGTATCAGGTAAATTCTCCCAACTCACTCAGATAATTTGTGGCACAGCTGGGCCCGTATGGACAGCCAACCCTGAGTTCAAGATGAGTTTAATTTCGAGGCTTCCTGAAAAGATATGACAGAGTCCTCCTGTAAATGGTGAATGGTTTTCCTTTACCAAAATCTTCAAAATAGCTCACTCCCCCAAACTCTATAAATCAGAAAAGTCAAATCTGGCCCCTTGTTTGTGTTAGTAAAAAAGTTTCACTGGAGCAGAACCACGCCTGCTCGTTTACATATCCTCTGAGGCTATGTCCCTACTATGGTGCATAGTCTCTACCATTAATAGTCATAACAGAGACAATGTGGCTCCCAAAGCTCAAACTGTTTATTATCTCGCCCTTTACAGAAATAGTTTGCTAACTGCTACTCTGAATTTTAAAAGATTTTTTAAAGTTCTTATATTCTATACTTAATTGTACTAGATTCATATCAAGAAAAATTATCTCCTTGAAGCCGGGAGTAGTGGCTTAAAGTTCCTGTAATCCCAGCACTTTGGAAAAGCAAGACAGGCAGATCATCTGAGGTCAGGAGTTTGAGACCAGCCTGACCAACATGGCAAAATCCCATCTCTACTAAAAATACAAAATTAGCCGGGTGTGGTGGTGCACATCTGTAATCCCAGCTGCTTGGGAGGCTGAGGCAGCAGAATCACTTGAAACAGGGAGGTGGAGGTTGCAGCGAGTTGAGATCACACCACTGTACTCCAGCCTGGGCAAAAAAGCCAGATTCTGTCTCAAGAAAAGAAAAGAAAAAGATGTCCTTGAGGCCATGTAATCCCAGCTATTTGGGAGGCTGAGGCAGGAAAATTGTTTGAACCTGGGAGGTAGGGGTTGCAGTGAGCCGAGACTACACCATTGCACTCCAGCCTGGGAAACAAGAGCAAAACTCCATCTCAAAAAATAAAATAAAATAAAATAAAATTGAAAGCAATTATCAGGAAGAAAGAAATAAGCTTCCATGTCTACAACCACTGGCTGCTCTTCCAAGCCACGGTCCTTAGGATATGGTTTTTTACTGAATTTTTTGCTCTCACTAGTGGTTTTTAACAGTGAATTTCTCATTACCCGAGTCTATACCAGAGCCATAATTATTTAATTCTGATCTGTTAGAAACTTTCTAAAAATCCACCCAAAAATGCCAGAAAAATATGAATGACTCTTGTATATAGTAAGAATAATATTCCACAGAAATGCCTCATTAACGTCAAAATAATTCACCTAAACTTTATCCTAGCAAAGCATAAAACAGCCATGAAAAAGAATGATATCGTGTAGATACCAAGATAGAAACAAGCTGAATAGTTGGTAATGTTTCTAGATGAGCACTCAATTAGATGATGAAGAAAAAGAAAGAAAAAACCCATTATTAGTAAAAAAGCATGCTTCTAGTCGAATATACTTCCATAATACTAATGCTCTAAAAGTCACTTTGCATAATCTACAGAAAACTCCCACATATCTAGCCAACAAAATTGGAAACTGTTTCCAATCTATTTTCAAGCCCTAATCCTAGTTTTCCTAAAAAATAGTTTGCACTTTAAAGAGCCCAGGACAATAATTCTGCTGGAGACAATTTGCTTCTGTGGCTGGCTTGCCATTCTAGATATAAACCATCTTAGGCGTCAGCTATTAGCTAAAAAATCTTATTCCTCTCCTTGGTTTGTGGAGCATGGAGATAATAAAAGTATCTCCTCAAAGCTTACAGCCTTCTGGGTTCCAAGCAGCGGTGAATATGACTCCCAGGACTGTAAATAGTCATAAATCTTACCTTCTCTGACAGGTTTAACTTTTCATTTTTCTTAGATATTAGTAATAAAAGTACTGTGTGTAAGTGGTCTTAAGATTTGGGCAAAGCTATCACAGGATTCAAAATACCCAGTCCCTGTAAACAGACGGCTTTTCATATAGCTAACAGTGGAGAAGCAATTCCAGGAGTGTGTCAGGAATAAAGAGGAAAGATTCCAAATAATAGAGGTGAGGTAGAATCATAAAGAAAAAAATGATCACTTTAAAACAGGTAATTTTTGTTCTTCAGGCAGTTTCAAATTGGGTCATTCAAGCCAAGGTGTTTTTTGACTTTGGTTCTCCCTAGGGAAAAGCACAGAGTAGCAAAGGATAATGAAAAGGGCTGGCGAACTCGAATACAGAGGGTCTGGGTTTCCAGTTCCACTTTAACTCTCTCAAGACAAGAAACTAGAACAATAATAAATTGATAATAACAGCCAACAGTTAGCGAAACTTAAGATGTGCCAGGCTGTCCTAAGTCCTAAGTGCTTTTTGTTGTTGTTTGCTTGTTTTTGAGATGGAGTCTTGCTCTATCACTCAGGCTGGAATACAGTGGTGCAATCTAAGCTCACTGCAACCTCCACCTTCTGGGTTCAAGTGATTCTCCTGCCTTAGCCTCCCGAGCAGCTGGGATTACAGGCATGCACCACCATGCCCAGCTAATTTTTGTAATTTTAGTAGAAATGGGGTTTCACCATACTGGCCAGGCTGTTCTCGAAATCCTGACCTCAAGTGATCTGCCTGCCTTGGCCTCCCAAAGTGCTGGGATTACAAGCGTGAGCCACCGTGCCTGGCCTTATCCTAAAGTGTCTTATGTATATTAACTCATTTAATTCTATGAGGTAGTCAAGTGTTCAGGAGGATAGGCTCTGGAGCTACAATGCTTGAGTTCAAAAATTTTCGGCCGGGCGTAGTGGCTCACACCTATAATCGCAGCATTTTGGGAGGCCGAGGCGGGTGGATCACCTGAGGTCAGGAATTTGAGACCAGCCTGGCCAACATGGTGAAAACCTGTCTCTACTAAAAATACCAAAAATTCACTGGGTGTGGTGGTGGGCACCTGTAATCCCAGCTACTTGGGAGGTTAAGGCAGGAGAAATACTTAAACCTGGGAGGTGGAGGTTGCAGTGAGCCGAGATCATGCCATTGCACTCCAGCCTGAGCAACAAGAGTAAAACTCTGTTTCAAAAAAGGTAAATAAATAAAAATAAAAACAAAAATTAAAAACCCATTTGCTAACTATATCATCCTGGGCAAATTCCTCTTCTGTGTAATGATCTTTCAATGGTATCTGCCTCGTAGGTTACTTGTCAGAATTAATGAGCTAATACTAAAGATGAGCACTTAGAATAGTGTTTGGTACAAAGCAGGTACTTAATTGTCTGCCATTCGTATTTTCATTTTACATTAGGAAAGTGAGGCATAGAAAGGCTGTTCACTAGAGATGTAGTAATTAATAGCTAATGAACCTGTCATATCTGGTACTTTGTAAATATTTTACACGTGAGTTATTTTTTAATCTATAGTAAACAAAGAGGTCACTTTGAAAACAACTGTTGCTTTGTAATTCAAAATTGTGCTTTGCCTATGTAAACCAAAAATAAAATTATAAGCCCCAGCCGACTGAATGGATTCCTACTCTTGGCCAAGGGGATTCCAAAATAAGCCTGAAAAACTACTTCAAACCATAATGGGAAGGAGGAGTTGAATATGCCTCATGATACTCTCCTACCTTTGGAATTCAGGTACAACTGACCAGCAATAACATTAAAATACAGATCCCAAGACAGACAAAACAGATTCTTTATAGCAATCTGACTCTAGTATAATACCACATGACAGATAGCAGACCCTGAAAGAAATGGAAGCATTTTACCCCCAAATATATTTCTTTGACATATTTTGAAATGGCCCTGCGAAGCTCTCTGTGGGGAAAAACCAACATTCTGTAGAGAATCCTTTTCCCTTTTCAGGTCTTTTCCTGATCCAGCAGAATTTAAAAGTTCGGCACCTAAAAAATAAATTTAAAATAATTTTTAAAAAAGAGTCTGACACCTTTTAAGTTCTGATAAGAGACATTTACCATCTATTCTCTCTGAAGCCTGCTACCTGGAGGCTTCATCTATATAATAAGAACCTTGGTCTCTACGATCCCTTATCTTAACCCAGACATTCCTTTCAATTGATTCCAGCTCTTTAGATAACAACTTAAGTATTTCAACCAATTGCCAGGCAGAAAATCTTTGAATCCACCTATGACCTGGAACCACCCCACTCTGTTTCAGGTTGTCCCACCTTTCTGGACCAAACCAGTGTACACTTTACATGTATTGATTAATGTCTGCCTGTAACTCCGGTCCCCCTAAAGTGTATAAAATCAAGCTATAAGCCAACCACAGCAAGCGCATGTTCTCAGGATCTCTTGAGACTGTATCTCCAGCCTTGGTCACTTCTATTTGGCTCAGAATAAAACAAAACCTTTTTACATATTTTACAGAGTTTGACACTTTTTGTCAATACCTCAACTGATCATAAAAAGTTCCAAGTATAGATTTCTAATACAAACTTTTTTTTTTTTTTTTAAATCTGAGATGGAGTTTCACTCTTGTTGCCTAGGCTAGAGTGCAATGGTGCAATCTTGGTTCACTGCAACCTCCACCTCTGGGGTTCAACTGATTTTCCCAAGTAGCTGGGATTACAGGTGCCCGCCACCATGCCTGGCTAATTTTTGTATTTTTAGTAGAGACAGGGTTTTACCATGTTGGCCAGGCTGGTCTTGAACTCCTGACCTCAAGTGATCTGCCCACCTCGGCCTCCTAAAGTGCTGGGATTACAGGCATGAGCCACCACATGGGGTCATACAAAACATTTAAATAGCTATCCACTATTATCATCCCCTTCTTGCATTCCTGGTAATAAATCCAGAGCACACTAAAATTCCACAGATTGAATGGAGACATTCTGCAATAACTATTGTATTAAATCCTCTACTGATCTGTAAAATGGGAAACCAACACCAGTCCCCATAGCAGGGCACTATAGGGTGAATTCTCCGCTGTCCACATTGTGTCCCACAGTCTGGACAGCCTTGGAAGCTTGAGTAGAGAACGCAGCCATCTCTCAGGGACAAACTTCCTCTAACCAGGCTCATCATCAAGGCCATGTATAAAACTAAAATGTCAAATTATTTTTCTTCTTTTTTTTTTAATAGAAATGGCATCTCACTTTGTTCCCCTAGCTGGTCTCAAACTCCCGGCTTCAAGCAATTATCCTGCTTCAGCCTCCCAAACAAAGTGTTGAATTATTAATTTATGAGGAGATATAGCCCACCAAGCAGGCCTGAGACTAGATTAGTTGATGGCTGTATTTGCTCCCTGGAGACCAGACTATAATTAGGTTGTTTGATGAATGCAGAGCCAGAAAGAAGGCACAGTCAGCCATCCCCAGAGTAATTGGAATTGAAGCATTTGTACTGGGGTCTGATGAGGCGGGTCCTTTGCTCTGCAGCGAACCCCCGTTAGACACAGTTTAGTTTGCCCTCCTCTCAGGCGAATTGATTTCCTTTCTGAAGGGCGCATTATTTCTGGGCTCTATGAAAAACTTCAAGCCTATTAGTCAAGTCTTGGGACCTAGAAGCCATTCCATCCTTTAAGGTAATTTGCCTTATATATAATCTGATTCCTCTTATGTTTGTTTTGCAATTTAGCTGTCTCCGAAGGCAATTTCCTTTCTGAAGTTCAAAGCCCATCAGGAAGTACATCCCTGTTTTTTCCATATACCAAGAGTAAGATAATCACCTAGTCTAGCACAAAACAAATGCTCCGGAAATGCAATCCCCTTTCTTAACGCCCTTCTCTCAAGTCAACAACGGTTTTACCTACGAGTGGAACTTTAGAAGTGCCTGTGGGGACACTGACAGATCTAAGGATGAGTTCATTCATTCATTTATTCGTCTTCTGTTTACTGGCTACTATGTGCCAAGTGCTGAGCAATGTGCTATGAGTCATCAGGATGTGAAAAAGACATGGACCATGCCAGTCTGAATCTCTGAAATATTTGAGACAAACATTAACAAATTAAGCTACATTGTAATCCTGCCAGAGAAGGTAAAATTATAACCTGAGGAAAGTACTCTGAAGGAGAAAAGAAATACAATTCTTTGAGAATACATATGATCAGGCCGGGTGTAGCGGCTCGTGCCTGTAATCACAGCACTTTCAGAGGCCGAGGCGGGTGGATCATGAGGTCAGGTGTTTGAGACCAGCCTGGCCAACATGGTGAAATTTTGTCTTCACTTAAAAATATAAAAATTAGCCAGGTGTGGTGCATGCCTGTAATCCCAGCTGGTTGGTAGACTGAGGCAGGAGAATCACTTGAACCTGGATGCAGAGGCTGCAGTGCGCCAAGATTGCACCACTGCACTTCTGTGATTCCAGCCTGGGAAATAGAGCAGGACTCTGTCTCAGCGGGGGGGGGGGGGGGGGGGGGGGGAAAGAAAAGAAAACAAACGACCAGACCCAACCCAGGGGACTAAAAAGGCTTTCCTAAAGAAATGAGATGTTTGCTGAGGTTAAGGGGAGAGAAGTAGAAGTTAGCTGGGGGGCAGAGAGTGGCTGAGTGGGCTTAGAATGAGGAGAGCCTTTCATCTGAAGGAAACTGCACTTGCAAAAATCTTAAGGCTTGCAACAGTGAGCTGCAAATGCATAAGAGGAACTTAAGAGAGGCCAGACAAGCAGGAGAGCAAAGAGACATTGAGCAAAGCAGTGATAAAACAGGTGGCATAGGCCGTGTGCAATGGCTCACGCCTGTAATCCCAACCCTTTGGGAGGCCAAGGTGGGCGGATCATTTGAGGTCAGGAAATCAAGACCAGCCTAGCCGACATAGTAAAACCCCATCTCTACTAAAAACCCAAAAATTAGCCAGGCGTGACGGTGCCTGCCTGTAATCCTAGCTACTAGGGAGGCAGAGGCAGGAGAATTGCTTGAAGCTGGAAGGCGGAGGTTGCAGTGAGCCAAAATTGCACCACTATACCCCAGACTGGGCAACAGAGTGAGACTTTGTCTCAAAAAAAAAAAAAAAAAAAAAAAAAAGGTCGGGGGACTGGCCCATGCAGGACCTGGCTGGCCAAAACACAGATTTTGATCTTTACACCAGGAAGAAGAGTTTTAGGGCGAGTTCAAGATTCTTGAGCAGATGTGTACTTCTAAAGATCACTCTGCCTGCACAGTGGGGTGTAAGTCAAAAGGAGGAGGAGGCTCGGAGACCAACTTAAGAGGATCCATGGTTGTCCAGGTGAGGGATGCTGATTCCCTAGCGGAGATGAAGAGAAATGGACAGGGCTGAGATACTGAGAAAATAGATGTCCATTAATAAGCAAACGTTAAGAAAAATGGTCCATGTTATGGTGTCAACCTAAAGGAAAAAGCTGAGACAAAATTTATGTAAGTAGAGGGTTTATTTGGGCCAAATTTGAGGACTGCAACTCAGAAGCATAGATTCAAGTTGCCCTGAATATACACTCCAAATAGACTCAATGCAAGAATGGGACAGAAACTTAGAGGAATGGCCAGCGAGAATGGCCAGGAAAGAGCGCTAAAGAAACTTTGGAGGTGAAATCTTGTGTTGGTGGTTACATGAATATAAACAATTTTTTAAATTCATCCAAATATATGTTTAAATGATTAAGTTTTATTGTATAGAAAATATACCTCAATGAGGTTAATATTTTTAATAATCAGCATAGCCTAATTATTAAGAGCCAGTACATGAATTTTGGAAGTATACAGACAGGGGTTTGAATCCTAGCTTTACCATTAGTAATTGTGCACTCTAAGAAAGCCAGTTAGCCAATGTAAGCTTTAAGTCTTATCATTGGTAAAATGGGGAGGAAGGATGGCTGTTTTGAAGACCAAATTGCCTACCTTAGCAGATTGCCGAATACAAAGGCAAGAGGGCTTTTCATTCAACTTTTATTCCCTGCCACAGCAGAAGCATTAGGTGAAGAATTAATGTTTCTTGAGTGCTTCCTTATTTTTATTATTTTTCTTTTTTTTTGAAACAGGGTTTCATTCTGTCACCCAGGCTGGAGTGCAGTGGCATGATCACCACTCACAGCAGCCTCAACCTCCCAAGCTCAAGCAATCCTCCCACCTCAGCCTCCCAAGTAGCTAGGACTACAGGTGCATGCCCCTTCATCTGACTAATATTTTTCAAGTTTTTTTTATTAAAAATAACTATGTTGCCCAGGCTGGTCTCAAACTCCTGGAATCAAGTGATCCTACCAAAGTTCTAGGATAACAGGTGTGAGCCAGCGGAGCCGGCCCATTTCTTGAGGTCTTCCTATTATTAGGCCTATGGTAGGCCTTTTACAGGTGTTGTCTCATTTGATCCTAATGGAAACTCTAAGACATAGTTGTTGTTCCTATAGCTTAGAAACTTCCCAGGAAACAAAAAGTTGGCCAAAGTCATTCACAGAGAGAACAGGTAGCCACTGGACCCTGCCACAGTAAGAGAATGCTGCCTTCGACCCACCCTCAATGACTGGGGAGGAAACCTCAGGGTCCTCACAGGGGATTCTCCAAAAGGGAGTTTAACCCCAAGTGGTCTGAGAAATGATTCTACATGGCACCCAGTTGGTCATTTATTTTTTTGCTTCTATTGTATTCAGTTAAGTCTATTTCATAGTAGTCTTCCATTTATGATCATTAATTTAATCTCCTTTTAAAATAAGCTTATTTAAGGTGGTGGTGGTGGTGGTGGTTGTTGTTTGAGACAGAGTTTCACTCTTGTTGCCCAGGCTGGAGTGCAATGGCATGATCTCAGCTCACCACAACCTCCACCTCCTGGGTTCAAGCAATTCTCCTGCCTCAGCCTCCCAAGTAGTTGGGATTACAGGCATGTGCCACCACGCCCAGCTAATTTTTGTATTTTTAGTAGAGATGGGGTTTCTCCATGTTGGTCATGCTGGTCTCAAATTCCCGACCTCAGGTGATCCGCCCACTTCAGCTTCCCAAAATGCTGGTTTTACAGGCGTGAACCACCGCACCCAGCCTATTTAAGTTTTTTAAGTGAGTCAAATTAAAGAAAATTATGAAAGAATTGATAGTATAGGCATTGTATGTTTTTCAAAGTCGTGAAAAGGACTTGGAAATGATTGAAGCTTGAGAAAGGCTGGGCCAGCCCAAGCAGAGATGTGCTAAGGCTCTGAGATGCCAGAAAGACAGTCCAAGGAGGCAGGGAGGATTCTGGCTGGCTGATGATCCTGGAACACCTGAGAAGAGGGTATCGGGTCAGAAAGGGTCCATTCCCTCCCCATCATAAGGGATACAGCTGACACCATATAACAAGACAGGTCAACAAGAGAAAAGCCTAACACATTTATTTGATCACAGTTTTATGTGACACAAGAGCCTTCAGAATAAAGACCCAGCAATCGAGGGAAAACTGTCCATTTTTATGCTTAGGTTCGATGAAGAATGGACAGCCATGTAGAACTGTGGTTAGACAAAAAAGGAATAATCTAAAGGAAATAGACGGAGTGGGGACACCTATCAAGTCCTGTGGACTCAGATTCTTCTTGGCCTCTCTGCAGCATTTCTTTCTTCCCAGGATGGGGCAGAACCCTTTCTGCAGTGGGAGTCTTATGACCTATTACCAAACAAGGTAGGTCAGAGAATTTCTTTATGGCCCTTCTTACACAAAAAGGCCAGGGAAGGTTAGAGTAATATTTTTAGCTTTTCTGGCTGGCTTCGGGGAAGAGCAGTTCTGGTTTCTGTGACTCCCCTCGGGGAAGAATTCTAGTTTCTACAGCTGGCCTCAAGGGAGAAAAAAGGGTGAGAGACAGGAAGGCAGGGGAAAGTCAGAAAGGAACTTTGCTTCTGTGGCTGCTTCTGATATTATAACTTTGGGGTATTGCTTTCTGAGCCCCAATGAGGGCTTATGCTCACATTACTATAGCCTCCTATTTGATTCAAGACATCTAGGGACAATACCTGGACCACAGAAAAGGAATATATGTGGGGAAGGAAGACATGGGAGGAGAAGAGGAGGAGGATGGAAGGAAGTTGGAACACGTGATCCAGACAGAGTAGCTTTCAGCTCCAGGCTGGGCTCCAGTGCTATCAACTGTCCACTCTATCTAGGGCAGCTTTCTGGAGAAAGCCAAAACAGCTCAAAGCTTCCAAGAGCCCTATATTCACCTGTGAACTAGGGAGAAACTGGCTGTAAAATGATCATTTTCAGAAACAAAAGAATCAAAATAATGAATCCTCTTGCAGTTTCAGCTTTGCTCAGTCACTGTCACAGGTGGCTTTTGGAGATGAGTCAAGAGACAATAGGGCAATGATTCCTAGAAAAAGACAGTGACGGTCTGCAAATTTAAATCCAGTGCCTCTTAGACCAGGTGTTGTGTTTTCCAAGCAAGAACTTTACAGAGCAGCTGAATGGCACACACGATATATTCTTCTCAGAAGCCAGAACTGTTTGGGTTTTTTCTAATCTTTAGGGGATTCGTTTTAATGCTTATGGAATTTATTCTATGTCATGTTTCTGCTCCTGTTTTTCTGATCCCAGCAGGGTGTAGCATTGGATTTGATCAAATTAACTTTTAAATAAAGCCCCAGGATCATCCTCCAAAACACACACTGTCTACCTCCAGGCTCTCAATCGAGATGTTCTGGAAAGCTATTCACTTAAAAAGAAAGCAAGAGCAAAGAAATTAAGAAGCCTCTTTAGACCTGTAAATCAGTTTGCCCAAAGAAACAGCAGGAAAAGAGGACTGTGTGGCCAGACCTCAGTGTTAGACAAAGTCTAGACCCAGGAGAAAGAACATCAGCCCTACACACTATGGGTGGAACTCTGGGGGTTTGAAGAAAAGGGTTATATGCCAGGGGCCAGCTAATGCAGGAGGATCACTTGAGTCCAAGCATTCAAGACCAGCCTGGTCAACAAAGTGAGACCTCATCTTGAAATAAACAAACAGCCAGCACAGAAAGACAAACCTCACACGTTCTCATGTATTTGTGGGAGCTGAAAATCAAAATAAGTTGTGGAGACAGAGAGTAGAAGGATGGTTACCAGAGTCTGGGAAGAGTAGGCAGGGGTAAGGAGGCAGCAAAGATGGTTACAAAAAAAAAATACAAATAATAAAAAAGATACGGCATTTGCTGGGACAACAGGGGGACTATAGTCAAATATAATTTAATTGTACATTTTTAAATAACTAAAAGAGCATAACTGGATTGTTTGTAACACAAAGGATAAATATTTGAGGTGACAGATACCCTGATGTGATTATTACACATTGCACGCTTGCATCAAATTACTCCATGTAACCCATAAATATATACATCTATGTACTCACAAAAATTAAAAATTAAAATCTAGACCTGAAACAGACAGCACTTGCTGGGTGATTAGATGAGGGAGGTAAGTGGGAGAAAAACTGAATCATGGGCTTTTAGGGTAATAAAGTGCTTGACAGTAATACTAGTTTATATAGAACTGCGTAAAGTGCGAGTAACTGATAACTTCAGTTTGGAATCTTGAGTGGAATATCCAGGTGGAAATAAACCACAGCTAGCATTTCCTTTTCCGTACACCAAAAGCTGTTTTAAGTCTGCTACAAATATGAACTTGTGTAATCCTGCAACAGCCCCATGAGATAGGCACTATTATTAGTGTCCCTTTTTTAGACTACTACTTGTGGAAAACAAGGTACAGAGAGTTTAAGTAACTTCTCAAGGTCACACAGCTGGTAAGCGGCAGACTCAGACTCAAACTCAGATAATCGGCTTCCAATCCCACTCTTTTAACCTCTGTGTAAATGGGTATTTGCCACATAGTGAGGACACAAAGCTATCACTCTACCTCTTCTTGGAGAGTAAAAAACAAAAAATAATCAAATCAAAGCAATTATTTACATTTTTTAAGCACACGAAATGCAAGAATTCCAACCGTCAGATAGTGAATACCATTATTTTTGGTGCTGTAACGGATATTAATAGTTAAATCTAAATCTACATTTTAATATATATCTGGTCTCCAAAGCAAACAAGGTGTAATGTGATTTTTTTACATGCACTTGTCAAGTTATGCTTTATTTATTTATTTTTTTAAGACAGAGTCTTGCTCTGTCACCCAGGCTGAAGTGCAGTGGTGGAATCTTGGCTCACTGCAACCTCTGCCTCCTGTGCTCAAACGATCCTCCCATCTCAGCCTCCCAAATAGCTGAGACCACAGATGCACACCACCACATCGGCTATTTTTTTCTACTTTTAGTAGAGAGAAGGGTCTCACCATGTGGTTCAGGCTGGTCTCAAACTCCTGAGCTCAAGTAATCCGCCAGCCTTGGCTCCCAAAGTGCTGGGATTACGGGCATGAGCCACTGCGCCTGGCCCTAAATCATAACTATTATTATTTTTTAATCTATTTAGAGTAAACTAAGTAACATATGTCATTCATTTAAGGAAAAATTAAAATTGTTCTTTATATGCATTATATTATTACAGAACATACTAAGACATACTTCAATATAATGTTTTAAAACATTACTCTCTTAAACTGATTTTTTTTTTTTTTGACACAAAGTTTCACTCTGTTGCCCAGTGAAGTGGCATGATCATAGCTCACTACAGCCTCAACCTACTGGGCTTAAGCAATCCTTCTGCCTCAAGCACCTGAATAGCTGGGACTATAGGTGCCTGTCATCACGTCAGGCTAACTATTTAAAAAAAAAATTTTTTTTTTTGAGACAGAGTCTTGCTCTGTCGCCCAGACTAGAGTGCAGTGGCATGATCTCGGCCCACTCTAACCTCTGGCTCCCAGGTTCAAACAATTCTCCTGCCTCAATCTCCCAAGTAGCTGGGACTACAGGCACTCACCACCACACTTGGCTAATTTTTTTGTATTTTTAGTAGAGATGGGGTTTATTATGTTGGCCAGGCTGGTCTTGAACTCCTGACCTCAGGTGATCTACCCACCTCGGCTTCCCAAAGTGCTGGAATTACAGGCATGAGCCATTGCACCCAGATCTAATTTGTCAATTTTGTGTATGAGGTCTCACTGTGTTGCTTAGGCTGGTCTTGAACTCCTGACCTCAAGCAATCTCCCACATCAGTCTCCCAAAGCTGAGTTTTTAAAACCTAAAATCATTTATTTTCTAACTACTTTGCAGAAATAACACAATGACTTCAGTTCCTTAAAGGAGTTCATAATATTATTTAATACTGTGAAATAAGTTTGAGTTTTAAAAGATCAGGAACTGCTGCTTGGCACCGAGGTGTAATTTCTGCCATTTCGGGACATATTCCACAACCCAGTGATCCCCACGAACAACTACAACAAGAATAAATACGAGGTCCTTTCCATTCCAGGGTTTGTGGTAGAGGGTTTGGCTTTGACTTGGACCCCCTGCTGAGTGACTAACCATTACATGGACAGAGCTTATTACCTCATGGACACGCTCAGTTGGTGAGCTATTCTGCCAGGAGCTCAATGCTATTTTCATTTGGCTTTAATCTTTCCTAGATCAAGACATAGCCTTCTTTGAAAAGCCAGGTTTAGTAAGATACACACATGTCATATTCTCAGAAATGAAAGAAAACACTTTTAGCTTCCTTTCCTGGTTACCAAAAACTCTAGAACTTACTGTAACCTTCACAGCAGCCAAAAAGAAGGTCTTTTCTCTTGACCCTTGGCTGACCCTCCTTCCACTTCCATGAATTTTCTCCCTCTTTCTGGCCATGGCATAAGTTTTGCTCCCCTTGAGATTTAGCTCTTAACAGAAATAATTTAGGCAGGGTAACAGAATGTTCTAGAGCACTCAGCCATGACTACTGAGCACTCAAAATACAGCTACAGTGACAGAGAAAGGAGATTGCAATTAATTTAAACTTTAATTTGAAAACAGAGACCAGATTTAGTTATTGAAGAACTTCTGCATAATTTAGTTATTGGAGAACTTCTGCATATGTTTGGAATAACTTTGATATGTAAATCTACTTTTTCAACTATAAATTTTATGAAATCTAAATTGTATAAAATCTAATTTTATGAAGTTTTATCAAATCTAAATACAGACCAAGCATTTCCAATGAAAATTTCACCTCGAAACTGAGATGTGCTGTGTGTTACATTCACACCAGATTTCAAAGACTTAGCACAAAAAAAGTAACTGTCTCATTAATAATTTTTATATTGATTACATGTTAAAATGATAATATTTTGGCTATATTGGGTTAAAGAAAATATATTATTAAAATTAATCTCACATGGTCCTTTTTACTTTTTAATGTGGCTTTTAGAACATTATAAATAATATATGGGGCTCACATTATTTCTGTCGGATGGTGATGGTCTACAGCATGGGTGATAGTGTCACAGAAACTAAGCTCCCCCTACTTGCTGGCTGTGTGACTTTAAGCAGTCTACTTAACCTCTTTATTATTTTACTTTATTTCATTTTATTTTTGAGATAGAGTCTCACTCTGCCATCTGGCCTGGAGTGCAGTGGCACAGTCTCAGCTCACTGCACCTTCTGCCTCCCAGAGAATCATTCAAGTGATTCTCATGCCTCAGCCTCCCGAGTAGCTGGGATTGCAAAATCTGCCACCATGCCTGGCTAATTTTTGTATTTTTAGTAGAGACAGGGTTTCACTGTGTTGCCCAGGCTGGTCTCGAACTCCCAGCCTCAGGTGATCTACCTGCCTTGGCCTCCAAAAGTGTTGGAATTACAGGTGTCAATCACCATGCCTGGTCTACTTAACCTCTTTAAACTTCTATTTACTCATCTGTAAACTGAAGAAAATATTATAATTTTCTGAATAGGTGCACAGTGAATTTAACATGAGATAGAGAATATATACTCACCACTGTGCCTTATAGTAAAATATTCTGCAAATGTTCACTTTTATTATTGTTATTATTCCCTAGCAATCTTCCAGATGTTTAGCAAAAGAATGCCTCAAAATAAATATTAGTTCCCTATAGGTTGCCTCTTGTATCTCATGACTAGATAAAGTAACCTCATTTTCCAAAATGAGAAAAAGAGACTTTAGGTCAGATATAGGTTTTTCTCATATTTGTCAGTTTTTTAATATTGAAAAGATTACATTTTTTTAGTTGATGAAATGCTTTTTTAGTTAAAATAATAAAATGACTTAAAACCCAGGCTTCCCTGGTTAATCTAGGGCATGAGGTTTACTCCCAAGAAATTGTGATTCTCAATATCTCAAATAATCCAAACTCAGCAATCCTCCATTGACATTCAATTTTGGCCAGGTGTGGAGGCTCATGCCTGTCATTCAAGCATTTGAGGAGGCTGAGACGGGAGGATTGTTTGAGCCCAGGAGTTAAAGGCCAGCCTGGGCAACATAGTGAGGCCCCCATCACTAAAAATAAAACACTAGCTGGGCATGGTGACATATGCCTGTGGTCCCAGCTATTCAGGGGGCTGAGGCGAGAAGATGGCTTCAGCCCAGGGGGTGCCACTGCACTCCAACCTGAGTGACAGAAGGAGACTCTGCCTCAAGAATGATAATAATAATAATTAGATTCAATTTTGAAGTCTAAAGTTTCATTAATATCCACATTTTTTTTTTTTTTGCAGGCAGTGCAGAATTAGAGACTTCTAGGTAAATGGGCTGGATAGGATTTTTGAGATCCAAGATGGCCGAATAGGAACAGCTCCAGAGTGCAGCTCCCAGCAAGAACAGCACAGAGGGTGAGTGCCTACCGCATTTCCAAACAAGTTTTCACTGCCTACAGACCAGAAGATTCCCGGGCCAAAAAGCCCCATGAGTTTTCAGCATAGTAGTTTCAGCCGGTACAGGGTCAGCCCACAGAAACTCACATAAGTCTGGGTGGCCATTTCGACTGGCGTCTGAAACGCCTTGGAGACAGAGCCACCCATTCAGCTGAAAGGGAGGGTGCAGAGACAGGGAGCCAGGTGATCTGGCTCAGCAGGTACCACCCCACAAAACAAGCAATTGGAAATGCTCTGGATTGAGAGTTTCGCAGCAAGCACAACTGGACCCAGGACGGTCCAGCTCAGTGGGGAGAAGGGCATCCCGCACTACCGAGGCAGTTCACACAGCAGCTGGGCCGAGCCTGTGGCAGCTTGGCAACACCTCTGCTGGCAGACTGTGACTAGACTACTCCATGCGGGGCAGGGCATCTATGAAAAAAGGCAGCAGCATGACAGGAACTTATAAATAAAGCTGACCTTCCTAGGACATAGCACCTGGGAAAAGAGGTGGTTATGAGTTCAGCTGCAGCAGACTTAAAGGTACCTGCCCAGCAGCTCAGCATGGAACAATGGAGCTCCCAGCACAGCACTTGAGCTCCTATAAGGGACAGACTGTCTCCTCAAGCAACTTTGCAATCCCTGTATACCCAAAGAGATACCTCATAAAGGAGAGCTCAGGCCGACATCTGGCGGGCACCCTTCTGGGACAAAGATAGCAGAGGAAGAAACTCATGGCAATCCTTGCTGTTCTGCAGCCCCCACAAGTTATCCCCAGGTGAGTAGAGTCTGGGGTGGACCTCCAGTGGTCCTACAGCAGAGAGTCCTGACTGTTAGAAGGAAAACTAAGAAGCAGAAAGAAATAACTTCAACATCAACAAAAAGGACGTTCACTCAGAGAACCCATATGAAAGTCACCAACTACAAAGACCACAGGTAGATAAACCCACTAAGATGGGAAGAAACCAGAGCAAAAAGGATGAAAACACCAAAAACCAGAACGCCTCTCCTCCTCCGAGGGATCACAACTCCTCACCAGCGAGGGATGACAACTCCTCACCAGCAAGGGATCAAAGATGGATGGGGAATGAATCTGATGAATTGACAGAAACAGAAGGTGGATAATAACAAATTTCTTAGAGCTAAAAGAACATGTGCTAACCCAATGCAAAGAAACTAAGAACCTAGAAAAAAGGTTAGATGAGATGCTAACTAGAATAAACAGCTTAGAGAACAATATAAATGACTTGATGGAGCTGAAAAACACAGCACAAGAACTTCACGAAGCATACACAAGTTTCAATAGCCAAATTGACAAAGCAGAAGAAAGGATATCAGAGATTGAAGACCAACTCAATGAAATAAAACAAGAATGCAAGAATAGAGACAAAAGAGTGAAAACAAATGAACAAAGCCTCTAAGAAATATGGGATTATGTGAAAAGACCTAATTTAAATTTGATAGGTATACCTGAATGTGACGGAGAGAATGAATTCAAGCTGGAAAACACTCTTTAGGATATTATCCAGGAGAATGTCCCCAACCTAGCAAGGCAGGCCTACATTCAAGTCCAGGAAATACAGAGAACACAACAAAGGTATTCCTCAAGTAGTGCTCTTGGCACAACCTCAAGGCACATAATCGTCAGATTCACCAGGATTGAAATGAAGGAAAAAATGCTAAGGGCAGCCAGTGAGAAAGGTCAGATTACTCACAAAGGGAAGCCCAGCAGATTCACAGTGGATCTCTCTGCAGAACCTCTACAAGCCAGAAGTGAGTGGGGGCCAATTTACAACAGCCTTAAAGAAAAGAACTTTCAACCTAGAATTTCATATCGAGCCAAACTAAGATTCATAAGTGAAGAAGAAAGAAAATCCTTTACTGACAAGCAATTGCTGAGAGATTTTATCACCACCAGGCCTGCCGTACAAGAGCTCCTGAAAGAAGCACTAAACATGGAAAGGAACAAACAGTACCAGCCACTCCAAAAATGCACCAAATGGTAAAGACCATCGACACAATGAAAAAAATGTGTCAACTAATGGGCAAAACATACAGCTAGCATCAAAATGGCAGGATCAAATTCATACATAACAATATTAACCTTAACTGTAAATGGACTAAATGCCCCAATCAAAAGACACAGACTGGCAAATTGGACAAAACGTAAAAACGCATTGGTGTGCTGTATTCAGGAAACCCATCTCACGTGCAAGGATACACATAAGCTAAAAATAAAGGGATGGAGGAAGATTTATCAAGCAAATAGAGAGCAAAAAAAGAGCAGGAGTTACAACCCTAGTCTCTGATAAAATGGACTTTAAACCAACTAAGATCAAAAGAGACAAAGAAGGGCATCACATAATGGTAAAAGGATCAATGCATCAAGAAGAACTAATGATCCTAAATATATGCACCCAATACGGGAGGACCCAGGTACATAAAGCAAGTTCTTAATGACCTACAAAGAGACTTAGACTCCCACACAACAATAGTGGGAGACTTTAACACTCCACTGTCAATATTAGACAGATCAACGAGACAGAAAATTAACAAGGATATCCAGGACTTGAACTCAGATCTGGACCAAGTGGACCAAATAGACATCTATAGAAATCTCCACCCGAAATCCACAGAATATACATTCTTCTCAGCACCGCATGGCACCTACTGTAAAACTGACCACATAGTAGGAATTACTCCTCAGCAAATACAAAAGAATGGAAATCATAACAAACAGTCTCTCAGACCATAGTGCAATCAAATTAGAACTCAGAATTAAGAAGCTAACTCAGAACCACGTAACTTCATGGAAACCGAACAACTGGCTCCTGAATGTTGACTAGATAAAAATGAAATGAAGGCAGAAATAAAGACATTCTTTGAAACCAACAAGAATGAAGAGACAACGTACCAGAATCTCTGGGACACATTTAAAGCAGTGTCTAGAGGGAAATTTATAGCAATAAATGCCCACCAGAGACACAAGGAAAGACCTAAAATCAATATCCTGTCATCAAAATTGAAAGAGCTAGAGGAGCAACATCAAAAAAACTCAAAAGCTAGCAGAAGACAAAAAATAACTAAGATCAGAGCAGAAGTGAATGAGATAGAGACACAAAAAAATCCTTTAAAAAATCAATAAATCCAGGAGCTGGTTTTTCGAAAAGATCAACAAAATAAACAGACCACTAGCCAGATTAATAAAAAAAGAAAAGGGAGAAGAATCAAATAGATGCAATAAAAAATGATAAATGGGATATCACCATTGGCTCCACAGAAATACAAACTACAATCAGAGATTACTACAAACAATTCTATGCACATAAACCAGTAAACCTGGAAGAAATGGATAAATTCCTCGACACTTGCGCCCTCCCAAGCCTAAACCAGGAAGAAGTTGAAACCTTGAACAGACCAATAACAAGGACTGAATTTGAGGCAGCAATTAATAGCCTACCAACTAAAAAAAAGTCCAGGTCCAGATGGGTTCACAGCTGAATTCTACCAGACGTACAAAGAGGAGCTGGTTCCATTCCTTCTGAAACTATTACAAACAATCCAAAAAGAGGGAATCCTTCCCAAATCATTTTATGAGACCGACATCATCCTGATACCAAAACCCGGCAGAGACTCAACAAAAAAAGAAAACTTCAGGCCAATATCCATGATGAACATAGATGCAAAAATCTTCAATAAAATACTGGCAAACCAATTACAACAGTACATCAAAAAGCTTGTCCATCACTATCAAGTAGGCTTCATTCCGGGGATGCAAGGCTGGTTCAACATACACAACTCTATAAACGTAATCCATCACATAAACAGAACCAAAGACAAAAACCACATGATTATCTCAATAGATGCAGAGAAGGCCTTTGACAAAATTCAACAGAACTTTATGCTAAAAACTCTCAATAAGCTAGGTATCAAAGGAACATATCTCAAAATAATAAAAGTTATTTATGACAAACCTACAGCCAATATCATACTGAATGGGCAAAATCTGGAAGCATTCCCTTTGAAATCCAACACTAGACAAGGATGCCCTCTGTCACCACTCCTATTCAATATAGTATTGGAAGTTCTAGCCAGAGCAATTAGGCAAGAAAAAAAATAATAAAGGCTATTCAATTAGGAAAAGAGGAAGTCAAATTGTCTCTATTTGCAGACGACATGATTGTGTATTTAGAACACCCCACTATCTCAGCCCAAAATCTCCTTAAACTGATAAGCAACTTCAGCAAAGTCTCAGGATACAAAATCAATGTGCAGAGATCACAAACATTTCTATACACCAATAACAGATTAACAGAGAGCCAAATCATGAGCACATTCCAATTCACAATTGCAACAAAGAGAATAAAATACCTAGGAATACAACTAACAAAGGATGTAAAGAAACTCTTCAAGGAGAACTACAAACCACTGCTCAAGGAAATAGGAGAGGACACAAACAGATTGAGAAACATTCCATGCTCATGGTTAAGAAGAATCAATACTGTGAAAATGGCCATACTGCCCAAAGTAATTTATAGATTCAACGCTATCCCAATCAAGTTACCAATGACCTTCTTCACAGAACTGGAAAAAGCTACCTTAAACTTCATATGGAACCAAAAGAGAGCCCGTATAGCCAAGACAATACTAAGCAAAAAGAACAAAGCCGGAAGCATCATGCTACCTGATTTCAAACTATACTACCAAGCTACAGTAATCAAAACAGCATGGTACTGGTACCAAAACAGAGATATAGACCAATGGAACAGAACAGAGGCCTCAGAGGCAACACCACACATCAACAACCATCTGATCTTTGACAAACCTGACAAAAACAAGAAATGGAGAAAGGATTCCCTGTTTAATAAATGGTGTTGGGAAAACTGGCTAGCAGGGTGCAGAAAGCAGAAACTGGACCCCTTCCTGACATCTTACACTAAAATTAACTCCAGATGGATTAAAGACTTAAACATAAAACCTAAAACCATAAAAACCCTAGAAGAAAACCTAGGCAAAACCATTCAGGACATAGGCATAGGCAAGGACTTTATGACTAAAACACCAAAAGCATTGGCAACAAAAGCCAAAATAGACAAATGGGACCTAATTAAACTCCAGAGCTTCTGTACAGCAAAAGAAACAATCATTAGAGTGAGCAGGCAACCAAAAGAATGGGAAAAAATTTTTGCAATCTACCCATCTGACAAAGGGCTAATATCCAGAATGTGCAAAGGACTAAAACAGATTTACAAGAAAAAACAAACAAACCCATCCAAAAGTGGGAGAAGGATATGAACAGACACTTTTCAAAAGAAGACATATATGAGGCCAACAAACACATTAAAAAATGCTTATCATCACTGATTATTAGAGAAATGCAAATCAAAACCACATTGAGATACCACCTCATGCCAGTTAGAATGGCGATCATTAACAGATGCTGGAGAGGATGTGGAGAAATAGGAACACTTTTACACTGTTGGTGGGAGTATAAACTAGTTCAACCATTGTGGAAGACAGTGTGGTGCTTCCTCAAGGACCTAGAAATAGAAATTCCATTTGACCCAGCAATCCCATTACTGGGTTCATACACAAAGGATTATAAATCATTCTATTATAAAGACACATGCACACGTATGTTCATAGTTTAAAATAGCAGAGACCTGTTTACAATAGCAGAGACCTGGAACCAACCCAAATGCCCATCGACAATAGACTGGACAAGGAAAATGGGGCACATATATACCATGGAATACTATGCAGCCATAAAAAAGGATGAGTTCATGTCCTTTATAGGGACATGGATGAATCTGAAAACCATCATTCTCGGCAAACTGACACAAGAACAGAAAATCAAACACCGCATGTTCTCACTCATAGGCAGGTATTGAACAATAAGAACACATAGGCACAGGGAGGGAAGCATCACACACTGGGGTCTGTTGGGGGGTGCCAAGGTAGGGACAGCAGGGGTGTGGAGAGGAAGGGGAGGGATAACATGGGGAGAAATGCCAGATGTAGGTGATGGGGGATGGAAGCAGCAAACAACATTACTATGTGTGTACCTATGCAACAATCCTGCATGATCTCCACATGTACCCCAGAACCTAAAGTACAATAAAAAATAAATAAATAAATAAAAATGGGCTAGATATACATTAGGGATATCTGCTTTGAGAAAAATGGAGAAGTACATTTCCCTATTCCTTTTGCAAAGTACAACTAAAAATCCTGGACCTTATATATAAAGGTGGAAAGAAGAATGCAGACTACTAGGGATCTTAGGACCCAAAAATGACACGGCAGTGAATTCCCTGGGTTTCTTTATTGCCTCTTATATCCCATACTGCACTGGAGCTGGAGAAGGTGGATGCACAGAATGCCAATAGATACAGACAAAGGAAGTCCAAAAAAAGCCTGATCTCTCTAGTCAAAGGACTGGGAAAAGAAAAATAGCCAAATAGCAAGATAGAAAATTTTTCCATAACAACCACTCTACTCCAGCCAAACATCATAGAAAAAAACTTTGACTCCACCTCCATCCATGCCAGCAAAGGTCAAGGAGGGAGTCTGGACTTCTGCTTCTGTTAATGGGGCACCCCTCTTCTTCTCCACTGGGATGGTGTCAGAGCAGCTCTAGTGGAGATACAAGACTTTTTCCAGTGCTTAAAAGTAACAAGGCCACTCCAGTGCTTGTGGTATCAGTGGAGGCAACGTGGGGAGCCAGAATTCCCACCCACACCTGGCACTAATAAGGAGCCCTTCCTGTCCTAAGGATGTTAATGGTTGCTGAGTGGGGAACCTGGATTTCTACCCCACCTGGCATTAATACAGAGGTGGGTCCCTCATCCCCAGCCAGAGTGGTTATTAGAAGAAGCCAGCTAAAACAGAAGGCTTAAATAAGATCCAGAGTTCTATAACATAATATCCAAATGTCCAGGTTTTGATTAAAAAAAAAAATTCATTATAGTAAAAACAAGAAAAATCTTAACTTATTTAAAAATATAATCAATAGGTGCCAATAGTGACATGACAGAGATATTAGAATTATCTAACAAGTATCTGTAAACAGCTATTATAAATATGCTTCAATTAGCCATAATAAACATATTTAAACAAATGAAAGAAATAGAAAGTCTCAGCAAAGAAGTAGAAGATTTAAAGAAGAACCAAATGGAAATTTGGAACTGAAAAGTACAATAATAGAAATTAAAAACTCAGTGGATGAGCTCAACAGCAGAATGGAGGAGACAATAGAAAGTCACAGTGAACTTGAAGATAGATAACTAGAAATTACCCAGTCTGACCAACAGAAAGAAAATAGACACCCCACCCCCCAAAAATTAACAGAGCACTAGGTACCTATAGACTATTTTAAACAATCTAACATTAATATCATTGGAGTCCCAGAGGAAGAGAAGAAAGAGGATGGAGCTTAAAAAGTATTTGAAGAAATAATGGCTAAATATCTCAAGTTTGACAAAAGATGTAAACCTAGGGATTTAAGAAGCTCAATGTATCTCAACAGGAAAAACCAAAAGAAATCCATGCCAAGACACATCATAGTCAAATTTGAGAAAACTAAAGACAAAGAAAAAATTATTAAATTAAGTCTCATCCATGGTTTGTGCCAAAAAAAAAGTATTGAAAGCAGTGAAAGAGAATTAACACCTTATACATAGGAGGAACAAGTCTAATGACAAGAGATTTCTCATCAGAAGTCATGGAAGCCAGAGGAAGTGGCACAATGTTTTTTAAGACCAAAATTCTATATCCAGAGAAAATATCTTCAGGAATGAAGGGAAAACTTAGATGTTCTCATATGTAAGAAAACTAAAAGAATTTGTCACCATCAGACATAAACTGAAAGAAGGGCTAAAGGAAATTTCCTAAATAGAAAAAAAATGATAAAAGCAATAATCTTGGAACATGAGGAAGAAACAGTAAAATTCTGGGTAAATATAAATGTATTTTTCTTCTCCACTTAAGTTTTCCAGATTTTTTTAAATAACTTCAGCAAGCATGATAACATGTTTGCTATCATGTTATGATAACATGATAACATGATGTGGTTCTAAATGCATACAGATGGACTATTTAAGATTTATGGGCTGGGCACAGTGGCTCACGCCTGTAATACCAACACTTTAGGATACCGGGTCAGATGGATCACTTGAGCCTAGGAATTCAAGACCACCCAGGTAGCATGGCAAAGCCCCATCTTTACTAAAAATACAAAAATTACCCAGGTGCTGTGACTCATGCCTGTAATCCCAGCTACTCTGGGGTTGAGGCAGGAAGATCACCTGATCCTTGGGAGGTTGAGGCTGCAGTAAGCCATGATTGCACCACTGCACTCCAGCCTGGGTGACAGAGTGAAATCCTGTCTCAAAAAGAAAAAAAAAAAAAAAGACTTATAAATATGGAGACTAAAAAGACATAAGGGGAAGTAAGGTTTCTATGCTTCATTTATGCTGCTAAAATTTCAATACCAGTAGACTGTGATAAGTTATGTATATATAACGACCAAAAATACTATGCAAAGATACACTTAAATGTACTATAAATAAATCAAATTTTTTTTAAGTTTAATAACCCATAGGAAGTTAGGAAAAATCCAGAAACTGTATAAAACAGAGAGAAAACAAAAGATACAGAAAACAGAAAATAATATGTCAGGCACAAGTCCTACCACATCAATAATCATATTAAATGTAAATGACCTAACACACCAATTAAAAGACAGATTCACAGAATAGATTTTAAGAAACGTGATCCAACTATACATGTGTCTACAAGAAACTCCAATTATAATTAGGTAGATTCAAAGTAAACAAATAGAAAAAAATATATATTATCTAAACATTAAATGAAACCAGGAGTTGCTATATTAATATCAAATAAAGTAGACTTCTGAGTAAAGAAAATTACCAGAGATGGGGCAAAACATTACATAATGATAAAAGGGTTAATCCATTCAGAAGACATAGCTTCCTAAACGTGTGTGCAACAAACAACAGAGCTGCAAAATATGAAACAGAAGCCGATAGAACTGAAAGAGTAAATAGACAAATCCACAATAATGGCCATAAACTTCAACACCATCTCTGAACAACTGATAGAACAGCTAGACAGAAAATTGGCAGGGATGTAGAAGACCTCAGGAATACTTTTTGTGTTTGTTTCTTTGATGCAGGGTCTCACTCTGTCACCCAGGCTGGAGTGCAGTGGTATGATCACAGCTCTCTGCAGCCTCAAATTCTAAGGTTCAAGTGCTCCTCCCACCTCAACCTCCCTTGTAGCTGGAACTGCAGGCACCTGCCACCACACCTGGCTAATTCATGTTATCCTATTTTTTGTAGAGATAGGGGTCTCACTATGTTGTCTAGGCTGGCCCCAAACTCCTGGGCTCAAGCAATCCTCCTGCCTTGGCCTCCCCCAGTGCTGGGATTAAAGCCACCACTCCCAGCCTAATAATGCTATTAACCAATAGGACCTAATCTACATGTATAGACTATTCCACCCAACAATAGCAGAAAACATTCTTTTCAAGCACCCATGAAACGTGTCCCCAAACAGACTATATCTTGGGCCATAAAACCAACATCAACAAATTTAGAAGAATTAAGGCTGGGCACAGTTGTTCACGCCTGCAATCCCAGCACTTTGGGAGGCTGAGGAGGGGGCGGATCACTTGAGCTCAGTAGTTCGAGACCACCCAAGCCAACATGGTGAAAAATCCTGTCTCCACTAAAATATAAAAAATTAACCAGGTAAGGTGGCGAGTGCCTATAATCCCAGCTACTCAGGAGGCTGAGACAGAAGAATCACTTGAAACCTGGAGGCAGAAGTTGCAATGAGCCAAGATCAAGCCATTGCACTCCAGCCTGGGCAACAGAGGGAGACTCCATCTCCATTTATATATATATATATATATATATATATATATATATATATATATAAGACTTTATAGATTGATACAACTATATATATATATATATATATATAAAACACCCATATTTAAGAAAAATATTACTGCAGCTTGGGTTTCCTGGGAAACAGACTCAGAGATGGAGATTTACTTACACACAGGAGATTTATTGGGAAGTGATCTTGGGATCAACACCTGTGGTGATGCCAAAGCTGCTGATTCAGGCAGAGGGAGAAGTTGGGTTGCAACGAAGTCACAGCAAGGGCCTCTGCCCATCTCCTGGGGAGCCCTCGAGCTAGGATGACCCTACAGAGATATTTGAAAATAAAGCACTGGGGCTGGACCCTTAGACCTCACATGATTGATTGGATTTTGGCTGCCCCTAGTGAAGGGGCATGACTTTGGACAGGTGGCTTCTCATCACTAGGGTTGGGGGGAAGTAAGAGGAGACAGGTGTGAGCTGTCAGCCAATCAGACTGCCAGTTTCAGTCCTGAAGTGGGAGATCTGGGCAGCACACCCAGTGCTTATTATTCTAAGTGTGAATCACCTACTCATTCACTCTCAGCAGGGAAATCTTTATGTAGACACCATAGACAGTAAAGGCCACCTCCTTAAGAAAGAGCAGGCTGTTAGAAAAAAGTATCATCGGCCAGGCATGGTGCCTCCTGCCTGTAATCCCAACACTCTGGGAGGCGGAGACGGGCGAATCACCTGAGGTCAGGAGTTTAAGACCAGACTGACCAACATGGAGAAACCCTGTCTCTCCTAAAAATACAAAATTAGCGGGCCGTGATGGCACATGCCTGTAATCCCAGCTACTCAGGAGGCTGAGGCAGGAGAATTGCTTGAACCTGGGAAACAGAGGTTGCGGTGAGCCAAGATCCTGCCATTGCACTCCAGCCTGGGTGACAAAAGCAAAACTCCATCTCAAAAAAAAAAAAAAAA
>NW_022436942.1:51868279-51892631 GCF_009761245.1 Sapajus apella
GGTATGATCATTTAAAATAACATTTTAAAAAATATACAGTATAAACTTGGGGAAGGGTGTGGGGAGAAAGAAGGAAGGCTTTCTTCTCAGGCACTTTCCAAAAGCAGGTAGATGACCTGTAGAGCTAGCACTAGGATAATGACTTCAGAGGGAGTCCTGTGAATGCAAGTTCTGTCTCTCTGTCTGTCTGATGTGACATCAGTGGCTAAGCCCTGGAAAAGATGGCTAGAGGGCAAAATCTATTTTAGGTGATCTCTCAATCCCCTTAGCCTCACCAACCCACCTGGCCTAGGTTTATCAAATCCATGCTAGAACCTAGCCATCCTGCTTACTCTAAATCTCCAGGAAAAATAACATTAAAAAAAAAGACTGGGCCAGGCACGGTGGCTCACATCTGTAATCCCAGCACTTTGGAAGGCTGAGGCTGGCAGATCACGTAAGGTCAGAAGTTTAAGACCAGCCCGGCCAACATGGTGAAACCCTGTCTCTACTAAAAATACAAAAATAGTTAGGTGTGGTGGCGTGAGCCTGTAATCCCAGCTAGTTGGGAGGCTGAACAGGACAAACACTTGAACCCAGGAGGCAGAGGTTGCAGTGAGCTGGGCAAAAAGCAAAACTCCGTCTCAAAAATAAATAAATAAATAAATAAATGACTTAAACACAGATGAAACTCAAAGGTAGGGGCAGTAAACATACTTAGGGCATAATCAAGGTTCTGCATATCCTTTTCCCTTTGATATGAGTGCAATAATCTTGTCCCCAGCCTACCAGTGATTCTGGTCCTTCCAATTAGTCCTTCCAGGGACGCTCACCTAATCTTTTGCACATCGTCCCAGTTGTCTGCCTTCCTGAAGTAAATACATTCCTAAAACATTCTATGTGAAGGAGATGTTCCTAGTACAAATAATACTTTTCCACTGACTTTCATTCTGATTCCCTAGTATTTTTATCATGGCTTCTAATCTATCTCTAGGCTACAACAAGTGAGTCATTTGTAAAGTGAAGAACTCATTTTAAAGTGAGCAATCACGCCACCCATTTTCTGTGTTCATCCAGAGAGGCATCTAAAAATGACTTTCCCCTTGCAGTCCCGAAGTTCTTAAACCTACACTTACCTCTGCCTGAAGCTTCCAGCCTCAACTATGCTACGGTCTCTCTCGGCCTTGCTTAGAGCCCCACCCTGGCTGTGATAGTCTTCTAGGGATGCCTAATGAAATATCGCAGAGTTGTTAAATAACAGGAATTATCTCCCCACAGATCTGGAAGCTACAAGTCCAAGATCAAGGTGTCAGCAGGGTTGGTGTCTTCTAGGGGCTCTCTCCTTGGCTTGTCAGTGGTTTTCTCTCTGTACCTCTATATCCACATTTCTTCTTGGAAGGTCACTGGTCATATTGGATTAGGGCCCACCCATAATTTTATTTTAACCACTTCTTTAAAGACCCTATTTCCAGCCAGGCTCCATGGCTCATGCCTGTAATCCCAGCACTTTGGGAGGTGGAGATGGGCAGATCACCTGAGGTTGGGAGTTTGAGATCAGCCTGACCGACATGGAGAAACACGGTCTCTACTAAAAACACAAAATTAGCCAGGCATGGTGGTGCATGCCTGTAATCCCAGCTACTCAAGACGCTGAGGCAGGAGAACCACTTGAACTCAGGAGGCCAAGGTTGCGGTGAGCTGAGATGGCGCCATTGAACTGCAGCCTGGGCAACAAGAGGGAAACTCCATCTCAAAAAAATAAATAAATAAAATAAAGACCCTATTTCCAAATACAGTCACATTCTGGGGACCCCTGCCTTAAGGGACAACATCTACCACATTGACCAGTATGCTAAAAGGAAGCATGAACTTGGCAAGGAACAGAATTAGATATCTTTGTGCCAATTGCCATAAGAAGCAGGGCAGAAAGAAGCAAGCAAAAGAAGCACGTCTTCATTTTCTCAACTTGCTACTCCACCATCTACATCCTTGATTTCATGACACAAGTAGGAACAGATCCTTTGGGCAACTCAGCAGCTAAGCCAACATCACCTTAAGCAAAGTGTTAGACATGAAAATGTCACATTACAGGGAAAACAGGGCTAAGAGACCACAGATAAAATAAGGAGAAGACTGGTGTTTTTTTCTCTTATATTGTGTAACTAGGAGGATTCCTGTATATAATTTCTTTGTGTGTATATGTATTTATATATTATATATAACATTTATTGAGATGCAGCCATGTGCAGGGCACTGCTCTAAAAGCATTATGTGTATTAACTCACTTAATCGTCATGAAGTTAAGCAGCTGCCCCAGGACACACACCTGGTAAGTGCTGGAGGTGGGATTTGACGCTGGGAGTCTGGCTTTGGTATCTTATGCATCACAGTTAGCAGCCTACTGCTTATTTTGATCAAGTCTTTTCCACTTCTAATATGCAATTAACATATAAAACACTGTTAGTTCCATTGAGAAAACCTACCACAGAGATTTCAGAAGGGGTTGCAAACCCCTTTGAGCAGACTCCCATCAGGCTACCTCTTCTGGGTGGTCAGCAGCTGCTTTGCTCCTCTGTGAACTTTTTCCTTAATGGTAAAGTGGCCTCAAGAAGACATCTGGCCTCAAGAAGCTCCCGACTCTTGTATTGGCAATTGGCAATACATTGCACAAAAGTACACTGCCTCAACTGGTCTTAGACAACCTGGGGACAGATGCAGCCCCACAAGGAAATATTAGAGTTAGGGACTGGGTGAAATCATAGTCATATCTTCAACACTCTCCATATATACTTTCCTTATTCTGCGCATACTCAGTACTAAGAGCTTGCTTAAGTAATTTATACGTATTAGCTCACTTTAGCCTAGAAGAAGCCTACAAGAAGATACTAATGTTCATCATTAAGAACAAGGTATATAAAAATGTAAACTGCAAAATGTGGTAAAAAAAATCTTAAGCCTTAATAAGCTAGCGTTAAAAGAGAAATTGAATTCAATCACACTATCTTTACCCAGGTTCAAAACTATATATATTTTCAGCAATTATTTTGTGTAGAGATGGAGTCTCACTATGTTGTCCAGGCTAGTTTAGAACTCTGGGGCTCAAGCAATTTTCCCATCCCAGCATCCCAAAACGCTGGGATTACAGGCACAAGCCACCTCAGCCAGCTCAAAAATATTTTTCTTAAGTCATACTGTCACAAAAATACTTTGTCTCACTCCACTTCCAAAGTGACTCATGGAAGCCACGAAAACCAGAACCAATAAAAGTAATGGGATTAAGAATACAGAGAATTTATTAAATATCTACTGTATCCCAAAATGGCATATGTTTCTTTTCTTCTTCCTCCTCCTCTCCCTCCTTCTCCTCCTCCCCCTCTTCCCCCTCCTCCTCCTCTTCTTTTTTTCTTTTTTTTTTTTTTTTTGTAAAAATGGGGTCTCACTATCTTTGCCCAGACTGGTCTGGAACTCTTGGCCTGAGGCAATCCTCCCACCTCAGCCTCCCAATGCACTGGGATTATAGGCATGAGCCACCCAACTATGTTTCCCGGACTCACACTGCTTTGATGGGTCTCAGGTCTGCATCTACAAACTACTGGATGTCGAGAAAGTCCTGTAACTTTCCCATGTCTCAGTTTCCTCATCTGTAAGTAGGATGACAAAGCTACCTCCCTTGTAGGGTTGTTGTGAGGATGAACTGAGTTAGCATATGTAAAACACTCAGAAAAACACCTAGCACTTTGTAAGAACAATAAAAGTGCCTGCTGTTATCAAAATCTCACAACCTTGTTAATACACCTTTTTACATCTGAGGAAAACATCTGAGGTTTAGACCTAAACTTGCCCCAGGTAACCCACTAGAATGTGGCAGGGATGGGAGACGGTGGTGGAGGTTCCAACCCAGGTGTGGCAGATTCCAGAACCTGCGGTCTGAACCAGCCCCAGGTGACCTTTAGCCAGGGAGAGGAAGAAAGGCAAACAGGCGGAAGCCCACAGCCAAGGCCATCGTGCTGCGCATGATCCCTGGCAACCCTCCTTCCCTGACCTTGGCCCGCTGGAAAAGCCAATCCCAAGCAGCCTGGGGTAAAGGGGCGGGGCCTTGTGGTTGGCATAGCAACAGAAATGGGTCAAACTCACCTGGGAGTTAGGGCGGGGTTGTTCGCCACTAGGGAGTCTACGCTGAATGAGACACTGCAGTGGAGAACCAGAGCCCCGGGCTTTTCTAAACTGCCCTGGTCACTGCTGGATTCAAAGCGCACCACTGGGCTCGCCTTCCTCAGCACGCAGTGCTGGTCGGAACCCTAGGGCAAACAAACTTCCGGCCCGCCTGCCTCAGCGTGCACTGCTGGTCGGAGCCCTCGGGCAACCAAACGTCCAGCGTCCGGAAGCTTACTCTCCAGGCGGAAGGAAAGAATGCGGGGACAGAGACCTGTCGTGAGAGAAGTTCCGTAGAGGATGAAGGAGCACAGAGAGATGCCTGACGTTTTTACGACTCCTCTTTGACGTTTGTGTCCCATCTCTTCTCAGAAGAATTAGCCATGCTTTGTGAATTCTGGGTGCCATCTTCAAAAATACCTCTGGACTCTAGCCAGTCACCAAAATGGCAGACACAGCCACCTGAGGCCAATTGGAACATCCACACCAGTGGAAGAGAGCTCCAGTGGTAAATTTCCTAGGCGGACAACTATTGATTTCATGATGTATTGTGCCATAAGGTGACTTTAAAACAGGACAAAAGTCATGAGTCATATCGTTTCGTCTTGTCATTAATGTTATATCTGGTAATTTTCTTGAAAAAATAAGCATTTGTTTTACAAATTTGTTTGCATCCATAAGTACTTCGTTGTAACTTTAATAGTAAATAAACTTAGGGTTAAAAAAATTAATTCCCTTGGAAGGAAGATCACAGGGAGAGAAAACCCTACGAACAGAAATAAAACAATTGTGATGAATCATTATTTCAGTAATCCCTGGGAGAGGCAGAGTGGGCATACTGAGGGCTTAGGCCCACTAAGAAGGACCTGGATTCACATCCTAGCTTTGTCCATTGTATGTGGCCTTGGGCGGGTATCATGAGCAGCCCTCCTTTGCAAAATGAAGATAACAATATCTAGCTCTAAGACCTGTTTTCAGAGGATGAAAGTGCATGACAAGTGCCTTATCTTACACATAGCCCCGTCTTGGCTCAGAAATTTACTTTTCTTTCTTGACTACCCCTACTTCCTCTTAAACAGCCTCCCCCAAGATAGTTAGTTGCTCTTTCTCCCTAATTACCAGATAATTTTTTCTGAGCAGAACAATTTTTATCCCAGGAGCTTAGAACAGTGGCCAGCCCATAGCAGGTACTTGGTAAGTGTCTGTTCATCTGGACTTACTTGTGCTATAATTTATGTGCTGGCTGAGAGCTTCCAGGGATAGGAACGTCAGCCAGCATCCAGCATAATACCTAGTACATGGTGTCTACTACATAGGCCACGCTCAGTAAAGTGGTTGTGTTACTACGCATTGCACTTCTCATTTTTGCAAGGTACACAAACACATCTGTCTTCAGCAGCCAGGCAGGTGAATTAAGATAGGAGCAATAAAGCCTGTGACAAACTGGAGGCATTCCCTTTCAACTAAACAAAAAACACTTTTCTGGCCAAACACAACAATCCGTCCACAGGATTTAGCCCTCTACCATAAAACTGCCACCATAAACAAAGATTTGTAATTCACAAGTTCTTTTTTTATTATTATTAGGCAGGGTCTCCAGCTGTCTTCCAGGCTGGAAGGCTGGAGTGAAGTGGCGTGTGGTTCACTGTAGCTTCAACCCCCTGGGCTCAAGTGATCTTCTAATCTCAGCCTCCCAAGTTGCTGGGACCACAATCACATGCCACCATGCTCGGCTAGGTTTTTTATTTTTTGTAGAGATGAGGTCTTGACATGTTACCCAGGCTGCTCTTGAACTCCTGGCCTCAAGCGATCCTCCCACTCCAGCTTCCCAAAATATTGGGATTATAGGTGTAAGCCACAATGCTCATCCCACAATTACTTTCTTGTACATTATCTCATTTGATACTTGAGCAATTTTCTGAAGAAAGCATTTTTGAGTTCATTTTACAGGCATCTGATAGAGAAAATGAGGCTCAAATACAGTGATTTGTCCAAATCAAACTAAGCTAGTTAGTAGCCAGCCAGGGATTTGCAATCATGTCTTCTAACATGATTCTAACCCAGCACTCCTGCTTCTCTTTACACCATACACTGTTCTTTATTGCCGCTGTTTTTCTCCTTTATAGCTTTTCTGGGACAAAAACCAAGCTCCATCAGAAGGTTAAACCTGTGTCAGGTTTACAGTTCAATGACCTCCTTGGGTCATAATCCATCTAGAACTCTAAGACAGGTGCCTTTAGAAACAATGCCTTCTTTGCAACCAGAGGAACGTGTTTTCCTCGAGTCATCAGCATAGAGAGCCTTGGCAGCAAGGTATGATGAGCATGATGAGAGGGCTGATAGGAAGAACTCTGCACCCAAATGGCAATGAGGAAGCAGGCTCCTTGTATCAATGTGAAGAATCTTTAAAGGAACTTGAGTTTGTAAAGAGAGCAAGAAAAACAAGATAGAGTCTTAGCAACTAGAGGGAACAAGCATCTCAGACAGAGTCTCACTCTGTCACCCAGGCTGGAGTGCAGTGGCACCATCTTGGCTCACTGCAACCTCACCTCCTGGGGTCAAGTGATTCTCCTGCCTCAGCCACCTGAGTAGCTGGGATTAATTAGTATGAGACACCATGTCTGGCTGATTTTTGTATGTTTAGTAGAGACAGGGTTTTACCATATTGGCCAGGCTGGTTTCGAACCCCTTACCTCAAGTGATCTGCGTTCCTTGGCCTCCCAAAGTGTTGGGATTACAAGCGTGAGCCACTGCACCTGTAATCCTTTTTTTACATTTACATTTCTTTTCTTCTTTTTTTTTTTTGGACGAAGTCTTTGAAAAATCCATGTGCATTTTATGCTTACACTCAGTGGCACTGGCCATATTTCAAGTACTCAGTAGCAGCCAGGTGCAGTGGCTTACCCCTGTAATCCCAATACTTTGGAAGGCTGAGGTGGGCAGATCACCTCAGGTCAGGAGTTCAAGACCAGTCTGGCCAACATGGTGAAACCCTGTCTTTACTAGGAAAAAGGAAAAAATTAGCCAGGCATGGTAGCAGTGCCTGTAATCCCAGCTACTTGGGAGGCTGAGGCAAGAGAACCACTTCAACCTAGGAGGCAGAGGTTGCAGTGAGCTGAGATTGCACCACTGCACTCCAGCCTGGGTGACAGAGTGAGACTCTGTTTAAAAAAAAAAAGGACTCAGTAGCCATACGTGGCTAGTGGCTGCCATCTTGGGCAGCACAGCACAGATCTAGGCCAAAGAAAGGTCTATATTTCTGGTACAGTTGAAATGAGTGACATGGCTCCCTTTAAAGCCACCTAGAGCTCTCATTTCCAATCCTGCTAGTCCAGTTTGAAGACTGATCTTTCAAGGCCAACTTCAAACTTTGCCAGCATTTGGGGGGCAGCTATGTCAATTTCCACCCGGTTGCTCTGCAAAGCCAATCAGAGGCCATTATGTTTGGCTCCCTGTTTTTGCCTTGCAAGAGTGCAGTCCTCAGCATGTCCCCTTTCAAATGCCTATTATTCTGGTGCTGTCTTCAGTGGTGCCATGACTGGCAGTGATTAGGGTGACATTTTTTATGTGCCTGAGTTCACAGAGCAAATTACATAGCATGAGTGGCATGGTGATTAAGTGGCTGTGTGTAAAGACTAGAATCGCTACATTTGCATGTCTCTGAATAATGAGATTCTTATCTCCATTATATGGCAATGAGGTAGAAATTGATAGTGCTATTAACTGTTTACACAGTAAGCACAATTTTCTATTCTCTCTCACTCACTGGTTTCAAAGCAGCCAAAAGCTACCCCATTGAGCCCCCAGCAACCCTCCCAAATAAGTTTTTCATGATTTCCACAACCCCCTCAATAAATTTTCTGGCTACCTTCCAGAGCCCACAGACAGTCCAATCCAACCTCTTGGTTGCACAGGGAAGACGCTGCAGTGTAGAGAGGCGAGATTTGTCTAATATCACACAGAAAGAAAGAGGGCTGGAAAACAGAGGACTCCAACAATATCCATTCCTTCTCTGATTTGTGTCCTCTGGTGCCTGGCTACAGCTTTGGAATAATGAAGTCCCGCCTTCCAGCCTAAATACGTAGTGTGCATTCTGGTCACACACCCATTTTTCTGCTGAAGAGATGATGAAACTGGTTGAAATCATAATTTGATTCTCCAAGCACAAAGACCTTTTCAGTTGACCCTAGCGATGAGCCCTAGCTAGACTTTGAATCAACAAACATCAATTTTCACAGCAATGAAATAAATATATGGAGAGATAGTTACAGTTACAGTGAGTTAGAAAACAGGGCAAGGGAAAGCTGTGATTGTTTATTTGGCTCTGCTCCTAGCAATGAAGTATTTATCCATCAGCCATTTGGCACTGACATTTTTGATATGAAGGGCAAGACTGAGTTGAATTAATAACTAAAGAGACCATCTTTAAAAATAGATCATCAGCATAGCAACCCAAAAATGCATCTGAGAAAGTGCTTCACTAGCAATATTGTGGAACATGAGGAGGGAAAAAACTCTCTTCAATTAAATTCTAACTCATCAGTGCTTTAGTGGTAGAATAAACAACTGCAACAGCATGAAGGTTAACTGCCTTGGCATAAAAGAGGAGACTGAGTAAGGGGATTTGTCAAGTAGATTATGGCATCAGCTTAACATTTAAGGCAGTTAAATGAATGCATGAACAGTTGTGATGCTGAGTTCCATTAATAAATATGATGGTGAAATGGCCTGGAGTGAAGCATTATTATTTATTATGATCTAAAATAGACTATTTATGATACAGCTTAAAAAGTACTGAGCGCCTTAAAATCACTAGAAGGGTTCATTACCTCTGTATCCCATCAATAACCAAAGATCTTGTCCTAGGAGTCAAAACTGAAGGAGATTCCAGGTAGCATAAAGCACAAGAAAACTGGTTCTTATTTAGCAGTGGGTAAAGGAGTTGTGAAATCCTTCAGGTCTCCACTTAAATTTACTGGGTTGAAAAAGGCCCTGCCTGGAACCCACAGTCTAAATTACCCTTCTTTGGTATAAGTCACCACATTTCTTTTTTTTCTTTCTTTTTTTTTTTTTTTTTTTTTTGGTTTTTTTTTTTTTTTTAGGTGGCGGGGCAAGGAGTGCAATGATACAATCTCGGCTCACTGCAACCTCTGCCTTTCTGATTCAAGCCATGCTCCTGCCTCAGCCTCCCAAGTAGATAGGATTACAGGCATGTGCCACCACGCCTGTAATTTTGTATTTTTAGTAGAGACAGAGTTTAACCATGTTAACCAGGCTGGTCTCGAATTCCTGACCTCAAGTGATCTGCCCACCTCAGCCTCCCAAAATGCTGGGATTATAGGTGTGAGCCACTGCATCCAGCCAAGTCACCATATTTCTACATGCACTGTTTCATTTGTTGTATTTGTTACACGAAGGTACACACTACCTGTCTTCTTCACGAAGTTTGTGAACTCTAGCAAGGCAGGTGCCTGTGCACCTAAAAGCATATTTATTCATTCAAAACGTACCTACAGAGCGCCTACTAAGAGTTAGGCAACATAATGCTGACCTCATGTAGTTTACATCCAGATAAGGAGACACAGACCATAAACAATTAAGCAGGTTGATCAGTTTTTTTTTTTCTTTTTTAGGCAATGTCTTGCTCTATTGCCCAGGCTGAAGTACAGTAGCATGAACATAGCTCAGTGCAACCTCAAATGCCTGGACTCAAGCGATTCTCCTGCCTCTGCTTTGCAAGTGGTTGAGACTACAGACTCCCATCATCACACCCAGCTCATTTTTATATATTTTTTTAGAGATACTATGTTGCCCAGACTGTTCTCAAACTCTTGGCCTCAAACGATCCTCCTGCCTTGGCCTCCCAAAGCACTAGATTACATTTATAAGCCACTGCCCCTGGCTTGATTTTAGATAATAATATGGGAGACTGATCAGAGAAGGTATCCCTGAGGAAATGAGATTAAGGAAACCTGACACTGAAAGTTCTGAGCCAGGCATGGTGGCTCAGGCCTGTAATCCCAGCATTTTTGGAGGCCAAAGTAAGTGGATTGCTTGAGCTCAGGAGTTCAAGACCAGCCTGGGCAACATAGTGAAACCCCATCTCTACTAAAAACGCAGGAGGCAGAGGTTGCAATGAGCTGAGATCGTGCCACTGCACTCCAGCCTAGGCAACAGAGCAAGACTGTCTCAAAAACAAAAAGAAGTTGGATCAAATTTGTTTTAAGTTTTAGGCTTAAATTGCCCCGCTTGAAATTCCATAGGCTCCTCCTCTAGAGAAGAATTGCCTATCTTCAACTCATCTGTAGTGAAATGGATGAGTATGGATCTATAAGGGATGTTCTAAGTCGCTCATTTGCTGGAAGCTCTCTAGCCTGCTATTCTTGTTGTAGCGGTTTAACTCCTTTTTAGCACTTTGTTAATCAAACTCTGTTGGAGATTGTGCCAGGGTGCTCCAACCTCCTATTATAAGGTCTGTGAGACATGAGTCACAGCACCACCACCCAACCAAGAGGCCTTGCCAGAAACTAGGGTGCCATTCTGACACCACCCTTTCTCTCATGACCCCCAGTCAATCTAACTAGCGAAGTGCTATCAATTCTACCTCACAAGTAACTCTCAAATCTGTCATTTTTGCTCCCTACTTTCCACACTGCCTTATTCAGTCCCTTATCATTTCTTCCCTAAATCTTGCCCTTTAATTTCCACCTCACCTCTAGTTCTTTTTAAACATTCCTTTCCACTCTCTGTAACCTCCCTGTGACTGTTTGAACATTCACCATAATATATATACACATCCTTCAAGATTTGCCTGCTTTTTCATCCTCGTCTCCCTCCAAGCCTCCCAAACATCCTGAGTTCAAGAAAACTGAGCCATTTATGGCTCCCCCAAAGCCACATGCTGCCGGAAGTCTCCAGCACTTTGTGCTTGCAATTTCCTTTGCCGACAATGTCCTTGCCCAGCCCTGTGTGCACTCTTGTTATTCGTCCTTTAAGACTCAGCTTGGGCCGGGCATGCTGGCTCATCCCTGTAATCCCAGCACTTTGGGAGGCCGAGGCAGGCAAATCACCTGAGTCAGGAGTTCAAGACCAGCCTGGCCAATATGGTGAAACCTAACTCTACTAAAAATACAAAAATTAGCCCAGTGTGGTGGTGCACGCCTGTAGTCCCAGCTACTCAGGAGGCTAAGGCAGGAGAATCACTTGAACCTGGAAGTGGAGGCTGCAGTGAGCCAAGATCATACCACTGCTCTCCAACCTGGATGACAGAGCAAGATTCCACCTGATTTCTATGAGCAAGATTAAGGGTTTTTCTTAATTTTTCATTTATTTATTTCTTTTTTTCCAGAGACAATCTTGCTCTGTCTCTCAGGCTGTAGTGCAGTGGCATGATCTCGACTTACTGCAAACTTCTCCTCCTGGGTTCAAGCATTTCTCCTGCCTTAGCCTCCCCAGTAGCTGGGATTACAGGCGCCCACCACCACTCCTGGCTAATTTTTGTATTTTTAGTAGAGACAGCATTTCACTGTGTTGGTCAGGCTGGTCTTGAACTCCTGACCTCATGATCCACTCACCTCGGCCTCCCAAAGTGCTGGGATTACAGGTGTGAGCCACTCTGCCCGACCTAGGACACTATTACATATACCTAGTCCTTACAACCACTACTCGATCAGGGAATTATTGTTAGCATCCCAGGAAAGAAATAAAGTTAGAGTACAGGCTGGGTGCAGTGAGCCACACTTGTAATCCCAGAAATTTGGGCAGCTGAGGCAGGAGGATCACTTGAGGCTAGGAATTTGAGACTATCCTGGGCAACACAGGGAGACCTGTCTCTACAAAAAAATTCAAAATTAGCTGGACGTCGTGGCATGGACCTCTGGTACCAGCTAGCTGGAAGGCTGAGGTAGGAGGATCATTTGACCCTGGGGGTTTGAGGCTGCAGTAAGCCATGATCACACCACTGCACTCCAGTCTGGATGACAGAGCAAGACTCCATCTCAAAAAAAAAAATAGAGTACAAAGAAGCCATCAACTCAGCTTCCCACTGAGACTACAAATGCTGAGGTTCATTTGGAACCTTTGCCCCTGGGTTTATGAGGCACAAAAGCATTGGCCTGGCTCCCTTAAGCCTTCTTTGGCAGTGAATGAATGGTCCTGCTCATGACCATCCCAGCTCCTACAGCCACTGACCGAGAGGAAGTTCCTGACAGCTGTCTGTACTTACATACCACTCCATGACTCACCTATTCATAAGTGTCTTGGGGACTTGCCTCCAAGTGTTTATGGTGTAGTAACACTCAAGAGACCATAATTCCGAGCATGTGTCATAAACTATTCAGGACAAATTCCTCCCATTCTTTCTTTCTTTCTTTCTTTTTGAAACCGAGTCTCACTCTGTCACCCGGGCTGGAGTACAGTAGCATGATCTTGGCTCACTGCAACCTCTGCCTCCTGGGTTCAAGTGATTCTCCTGCCTCAGCGTCCCAAGTAGCCGGGATTATAGCCACACACCACCACACCTGGCTAATTTTTTGTATTTTTAGTAGAGACAGAGTTTCACCATGTTGGCCAGGCTGGTCTCGAACTTCTGACCTCAAGTAATCCGCCTGCCTGGGCCTCCCAAAGTGCTAGACTTACAGATATAAGCCACTGTGCCCACCCCCTCCCATTATTTTAAAACCCAGGACTCAAGGTGTGAAAGGCAAGAAATCTTCAACAAACCAAACAATGTAATTTCATTCTAGAACAAAGCAGATACTAGTATTTAGTAAGATGGGCTGTGCACTATTTTGTTAATAGCTATAATTTTTCAAGAACTTAATATGTTGCAGGCATTATTCTAGGGTAGTTTATGTATATCATCTTATTTCATCCTCACAATAGCCATTTGAGGTAGGTACTATTTTAGATACATTTTCTAGATGGAGGGAGTGTGCAGAGACACAGAGATTAAGTAACAAGTTTAAGAAACAGCTCTGTGGAGCTTCAAAACCAGACAGCCTGTCTCTAAAGCTCATAGTGTTAGCTGGAGCACCCCAAGGCACACAGCCCCCTCAGAAAAACCCCAAGTACAGGAGTAAATGAGGGAGCGCTCAGAATATACTTCTATTTTTCTTTTTTCTTCTTTTTTTTCTTTTAGACAGAGTCTTGCTCTGTCTGCAGTCTCTCCAGTCTGCAGTCCAGGACTGCAGTGGCGCAATCTTGGCTTGCTGCAACCTCTGCCTCTCAGGTTCAAATGATTCTCCTGCCTCAGCCACCTGAGTAGCTGAGATTACAGGCACATGCCACCAAGCCCTGTGAATTTTTGTATTTTTAGTAGAGACGGGGTTTCACCATGTTGGTCAGGTTTGTCTCGAACTCCTGAGCATGGGATCCACCCGCATCAGCCTCCCAAAGTGCTGGGATTACAAGCGTGAGCCACCGTGCCCAGCGAATATGCTTCTATAGGGCTCTTTGAGACCTGCATTCCCATACCCTATCTATCACCCCCACCCCAGCTCTACTCTTCCAGCCTCTCCTCTGTACTCTCCCCACCTGCATTCCACACTCCAGCCAAACTGAACATGTCTCTGTTCCATCAACATTTCTTGCCTGCAGACCTTATACATGGTGTCTTCTCCACCAGGCCCCCTCTCCCCTTACCCCTCTGAACCTGCCCAACTAAATACACTCTAGTTTCCTGTATCACAGACCAGACCTGTCACACTGTAGGGTAATTTCTTGTCTTAATGACCTGTCTTCCAACTGTGCCCTCCATGTGATTATAATTAAATACCCATCACCTAGCACAAGGTCTGACATATGGTAGATACGTAATACATATATGATAGAAGGAGAAATTAAAAAAATGAATGAATTGAATAAATCAATGCTGTTTATCACTGGTTCCTAGATAGGACACTTTTTTTTGTTTGTTTGTTTTTGAGACAGTCTTGCTCTGTCGCCCAGGCTGGAGTGTAATGGCACGATCTCAGGTTACTGCAACCTCTGCCTTCTGGGTTCAAGTGTTTCTCCTGCTTCAGCCTCCCAAGTAGCTGGGATTACAGGTACCCACCACCATGCCCAGCTAATTTTTGTATTTTTAGTAGAGATGGAGTTTTGCCATGTTGGTCACCAACTCCTGACCTCAGGTGATCCACCCACCTCAACCTCCCAAAGTGCTGGGATTATAGGTGTGAGCCACTGGGCCCAACCAATGAAACTCTTTCAAGAGACAAAACAATCTAAGATTTCAACTGGCCTTGGTGGCTCATGCCTGTAATCCGTGCACTTTGGGAGGCTGAGGCGGGTGATCACCTGAAGTCAGGAGTTCAGGAAACCAGCCTAGCCAACATGATGAAACCCTGTCTCTACTATAAATACAAAAAATTAGCTGGGCGTGGTAACGCATGCCTGTATTCCCAGCTATCCGGGAGGCTGAGCCAAAAGAATCGCTTGAACCCAAGAGGCGGAGGTTACAGTGAGCAGAGATGGGGCCATTGCACTCCCACCTGGGCAACAAGACCAAAACTCCATCTAAAAACAAAAATCTCTAAGATTTCATCAAAATTGATGTCCCTGTGACATCTTCTCCCCCCACATATTAAGGAGGACTCTAGACTTCTCTAGCTAAACTAAGAGACTCTTATGACTTCTGAAGCTTTCCATTCTTACTTTTCTAGCTCCCAGTCCAAATACTAGTTATCAAACAAATCCTGGCTTACTTTCAGAGATATTTAAAGTTTCTAAAGCAAGACTCTTGACACTGCTCTAAGATGAATTAATCCTGATGCACTTTTAAAAACGATGTCTGGGTGTGGTCCAGCTTTGGGCTTATAAACATGCTGTCTATTTTTCATCATATTTTTATAAGTAATTCTGCATCATTGCTAAACTATGCAAACGAGCTTTTCATGATTCCTAATGAGCAGCCTCTTAGTCACAGCACAAGACATCCCTCATGATAACAAATACGAAAGGAACTTGTTTTCATCTTGAATACATACCTTTCTTCTGTCCTAGGACATAAAGTGGAAAATCAGAGAAACATGCTTTGTGTAATGTTCCATTCATTTTTCTTTCTGAAAGAGAGAAGGTAGTAACCACACTAGATGCATTCTGAGGTTTCCAATTCAGCAATACCAAACAAATGTTACAGGCTAAATTGTATCCCACCAAATCCATATGTTGAAGTCCTAACACCCAGTATTTCAGAGTGTGACATTATTTGGAGATAAAGTCTTTAAACAGGTGATCAAGTTAAAATGACACCCTTTAGGGTGGGTCATAATCCAACCTCACTGGTGTCCTTATAAGAAGAGGAGTTCCATCCAGTCGCAGTGGCTCATGCCTGTAATCCCAGCACTTTGGGAGGCCAAGGCAGACGGATCACCCTGAGCTCGGGAGGTTGAAGCCTGACCAACATAGAGAAACCCCATCTCTACTAAAAATACAAAATCAGCCAGGCGTGGTGGCGCATGCCTCTAATCCCAGCTACTTGGGAGGCTGAGACAGGAGAACTGCTTGAACCCAAGAGGCAGAGGTTTCAGTGAGCCAAGATCGTGCCATTGTACTCCAGCCTGGGCAGCAAGAGCAAAACTCTGTCTCAAAAAAAAAAAAAAAAACTTGGCTGGAAGAAGAGGAGATCAGGACCCACACACAGGACCACAAAGGGAAGACCACGTGAGGACACAGCAAGATGGTTGCAAACCCAGAAGAGGCGCCTCAGCAGAAACTAGGCCTATGGACACATTGACCTTTGATTCCAGCCTCCACAACCATCAGGAAATAAATTTCTGTTGTTCAAGACAAAGAGCCTCTGGTATATTGTTATAGTAGCCTGTGGTATATTGTTATGGCAGCCTGGCAAACGAATACAACAAATGATTAACGGATGTTAGAGCAATTTTAGAATCCTAGTGCATGACGCATTTTGTTTATTTCTTTATTTGTTCGGGGGGGGTCTTCTTTGTTCTTGTTTTTGTTTTGTTTTGTTTTGTTTTGTTTTGTTTTGTTTTGTTGAAACAGGGTCTCATTCTGTTACCCAGGCTGGAGTGCAGTGGCATGATTTCAGCTCACTGCAACCTCTGCCTCCCCAGCTCTCACGATCCTCTTGCCTCAAGCCTCTTGAGTAACTAGGACTACAGGTATGTGCTACCATGCTCAGCTACTTTTAAAAATTTTTGTAGATTATAACTCACTATATCGCCCAGGCCAATCTCAAACTCCTAAGCTCAAGCAATCCTCCAGCCTCGGCCTCCCAAATTGCTGGGATTATAGAAGTGAGTCTGGCCATAATGAGTTTTATCTGCCATTTTGGCTAAGAATGTTTTGCCTGGTCGTCTATAATACAAATATTTTAAGTAAAATAACACCAATACTAATTAATTTGGGTTAAGAATTTTTGGTGCGAATGCCATTAAGCCAATTTAAATTTTTAGTCCATTTTCTATGGAAAACAATGAACCCGTTTTCAGCTTTTTCTATTTTTGGTTTTTGTTTAGCCACGGTAATTACCACTGAATCAATTTTTATGAACATATATTTCATGACAAAGGTATGATTCATTAATGAATGTTTTGCCCAAATATAATTTGATCAACTGAGGCCTTTTATAGCCTTTCTGCTACAGTTAGTATTTATGCTATATGGAAAAATTGGTCAAATTTTTCAGGTCAAATTTTACAGGCAAAAGTTTATTCTTTGGTCATTTTTTAAAAATAACAATTTTGTTGAGACATAATTCCCTAACCATGAAGTTTATCCTTTTAAAGTGCTCAGCTAACTGTTTTTAAGTATATACAAAGATTTATGCATCCATCACCACAATTACATTCCAGAATATTTTCTCTTTCTTTTTGAGACAGAGTCTAACTCTGTTGCCCAGAATGGAGTGCAATGGCGTGATCTCAGCTCACTGAAATCTCCGCCTGCTGGATTCATGTGATTATTCTGCCTCAGCCTTCCAAGTAACTGGGATTACAGTCACATGCCAGCACTCCCAGCTAATTTTTGTATTTTTAGTAGAGATGGGGTTTCATCATATTGGCCAGGCTGGTCTTGAACTCCTGACCTCAACTGATCCACCCAACTCGGCCTCCCAAAGTGATGGGTTTATAGGCATGAGCCACCACACCCGGCCAAATTCCAGAACATTTTCATCACCCCAAAAAGATACTTCCCATTTCTCCCTCCATGTCTCCCAGTCTCTGGCAACCACCAATCTACTCTCTATGGACTCACCCATTCTGGGCACTGCGTATTCAATCATGTGTCACTTAACAACAAGGATACCTTCAGAAAGATGCAAAGCCGGGTAGTATTTGTTGTGTGAACATCATAGAGTGCATTTACACAAACCTAGAAGGAATAATCTACTACATACCTAGGCTACTGAAACATAATGGTAAGCATTTGTGTATCTAAGCATATCTAAACATCGAAAAGATATAGTGAAAATGGCGGGTCATTATGGCCCGTGCCTGTAATCCTAGCACTTTGAGAGGCCAAGGCGCGTGGATCAGTTGAGGCCAGGAGTTCAACACCAGCCTGGCCAAACTGGCAAAACCCTGTCTGTACTAAAAATACAAAAATTAGCTGGGTTTTGTGGTGCATGCCTGTAATCCCAGCTACTCGGGAGGCTGAGGCAGGAGAATTGCTTGAATCTGGAAGGCGGAGGTTGCAGTGAGCCAAGATCATGCTACTGCCCTCCAGCCTGGGTGACAGAGGAAGCCTCCGTCTCAAGAAAAATAATTGTTTTATACTTACAGATGGTTGAAAAACTCAAAAGAGACATAATGTTTTATAATATATGAAATTATATAAAATTCAAATTTATTAACTATAAATAAGGTTACACTGGAACATCACCACACTCAGCCACACCCACTCATCTAGGTACCATATATTACTGCTTTCTCACTACAGTGGCAGAGTTAACTAGTTGTGACAGAAATCATTTGAGCTGCGGAGCCTAAAATATATACTAGCTAGCTCTTTACAGAAAAAGGTCTATCATATAGCTGGATCTATTCATCTTATTTTCAGATCACACGGTATGATGGGCACTAACTGTCCAAATAGTTGGCAGAAAGAGCAAATGGCAGCTACCCAAAGTGTAGGTCTCAGGCTATTGCCAATTGAACTGTTAGGATCATAATGAGATAAGCACAAAAATTGAAAGTAAGCCTTAGAAAGTTATGGAAAAATTGACAAAGTAATTTTATGTCTATTTGAATCTAATACTTGAAAAATGAGGTTCAGGCTAGGCATGGTGGCTTACGCCTATAATCCCAGCACTTCGGGAGTCCGAGACAGAAGGATCTCTTGAGCTCAGGATTTTGAGACCAGCCTGGATAACACAGTGAGCACCCCCATCTCTACCAAAAATTAACCAGGTATGGTGGCACTCAGCTGTAGTCCCAACTACTCAAGTTGAAGTGAGAGGATGGCTTGAGCCGGGGAGGAAAGGGTTACAGTGAGCTGAGATCATGCCACTGCACTCCATCCTAGGTGACAGAGCAAGACCCTGCCTCAAAAAAAAAAAAAAAAAAGAAGAAGAAGAAAAGAAAAAGAAAAGTGATGTTTCTATTTTTATGTCTTTGGGATTTTTTAAATTTTATCTTTCTAGCCATTGATTTCTATTGTATTTTGTTAAAATATCAGTTCATGACTAATTGAATTTTTAACACTGGCCCTTTAATACAGTTTGAGAAGCACTGAAATAGAGGATCAATGTCTTTAGAATCAAAGAAGTAGATCTACTAGGACATGAGCATCCCAAAGGCAGGCACTTCATCTGCTGTGTGCACCTGTTTCCCCAACACCTACGACAGTGCCTGGTGCACTATTATAGGTGCTCAATAAACAGTGGATGAATGTGCAGATACAAAACAACTCACTTCCTAACTCTGGTATCATTGCCAAGGATTGCCATTTTCTAGGTTTGTTTTTGTTTCTAATTTATTTTCAGAGGCAATAGATAGCATAGAATCTAGAGCCAGGCCTGTGTTCACATCCCAGCTTTACCTCTTTCCAGCCAGGTTATTTTGGGCAAGTTACCCAACCTCCATGTAATTCTTCATGTATAAAATGGGGATAACGGGGGCCAGGAACGGTGGCTCACACCTACAATCCCGGCACTTTGGGAGGCCGAGGCAGGCAGATCACGAAGTCAGGAGATCAAGACCAGCCTGCCCAACATGGTGAAACCCCATCTCTATTAAAAATACAAAAATCAGCTAGGCATGGTGGCACACACCTGTAGTCCCAGCTACTTGGGAGGCTGAAGCAGAAGAATCACTTGAACCGGGAGGCAGAGGTTGCAGTGAGCTGAGATCTCACCACTGTACTCCAGCCTGGGTGACAGAGCGAGACTCCATCTCAAAAATAAATAAATAAATAAATAAATAAATAAAATGAGGATAATGGTGTCCTCTTTATAAAGTTAGTAGAATAGGAAACTGAGTTAATATATGTAAATGAATTAGAAGAGTGTCTAGCACATAGGAAGAACTCAATAAATGTTACCTGTTATTATCACTGTATATGTAAAGTACATATGCATAAAACAATCATAGAATTTGCTTATATCACCTGCCCCAAATGACATGCAGACATCTTCATCTTTGTAAAGTAACCACATTTGGGCCTGGCACAGTCTCTGCAATCCCAGCATTTTGGGAGGCTGAGGCGGACGGATCACTTGAGGCCAGGAGTTTGAGACCAGCCTGGCCAACATGGTGAAACCCCATCTCTACTAAAAATACAAAAAGTAGCCGGGCATAGTGGTGGACACCTGTAATCCCAGCTACTCAGGAGGCTGAGGCAGGAGAATCACTTCAATCTGGGAAGCAAAGGTTGCAGTGAGTCAAGATTATACCACTGCACTGCAGCCTACATGACAGAGCAAGACTCAGTCTCAAATAAATAAATAAATTACATTTGCTAGTCCTGCCAAATATAAGATCACTACTCGATACCCAGTAGCTCAATTAAAAAAAAAAAAAAAAAAAAAAAGAGTCCTTTTATGTAGTATGTATGTATGTGTGTATGTATTTTTCAAGATGGAGTTTCCCTCTTGCTGCCCAGGCTGGAATAAAATGGCACAATCTCAGCTCACTGCAACCTCTACCTCCCAGGTTCAAGCGATTCTCCTGCCTCAGCTTCCCGAGTAGCTGGGATTACAGGCGCCTGCCACCACACCCGGCTAATTTTTGTATTTTTAGTAGCGATGGGGTTTCGTCATGTTGGCCAGGCTGGTCTCAAACTCCTGGCCTCAAGTGATCTGCCTGCCTCAGCCTCTCAAAATGCTGGGATTACAGGCACAAGCCACCACGCCCAGCCTGAGTCCTAGCTTTTTAAAACAGTCCCTCTAGGTTAAGGTTACCAGATATTTGGGCAAATTGTAATATATATTTGTATATGATTTTTCATGAACTCATAAAGTAGTTCTCATAATTTTTTTTTTTTTTTGAAACAGAGTCTAGCTCTGTCACCCAGGCTGGAGTGCAGTGGCACCATCACAGCTCACTGTAGCCTCGACCTCCTCTGCTCAAGAGATTCTACCACCTCAGCCTCCCAAGCAGCTGGGACTACAGGTGTAAGACACCATACCTAACTAATTTTTGTATTTTTTGTAGAGATGGGGTTTCACCATGTTGCCCAGACTGGTCTTGAACCGCTTGGCTCAAGTGATCCACCTGCCTAGGCCTCCCAAATTGCTGGGATTATAGGCATGAGCCACCATACTTAGCCCATAAATTTGATCAATACAGTCCAAAGACCTAACTTCAAGTATGTAAAGTACAGCTCATGAATTGATGCAAGTAATGTGTAGAAGTTTCAATTCTGACATCCTGCACACAATCCCACCCCCCATCCCAAACAACCTTTACAAAAAACAAAATTTTTTCAGTGAATCGCCCTACGTCTGTGGTAGCCCTTTCTTAGGAAAGTCCCCAGGCGTTGTGGGGGTGGCAGAAATACTGAGAGGCTATCCGAGGAATGACCCTCTTTGTACTTAAACACCTGTACAATATTCAGGGTTACTGAAAGACATAGCTAAACCAGAAAACGTCTGTGTCTCCATGAACCTTGTTCCCTGGCTGTGTTCTTCCTTGAGTCTGGAATCTCTTTTTTTTTTTTGAAACAGAGCCTTGCTCTGTTACCCAGCCTGGAGTGCAGTGGCACAATCTTGGCTCATGGCAACCTCCGCCTTCCAGGTTCAAGAGATTCTCCTGCCTCAGCCTCCCAAGTAGCCGGGACTATAGGTGCACACCGCCACGCCTAGCTAATTTTTGTATTTTTAGTACAGATGGAGTTTTGACATGTTGGCCAGGCTGGTCTTCAACTGCTGGCCTCAGGGGATCTGCCCACCTCAGCCTCACAAATACTGGGGTTACAGGTGCGAGCCACCGCAGGCCTGTAATAAACCTTCTCCCAGTCTCTGTCTACTGAGAACTAGACACCCTTCAAGAACACCTGTGTCTTCACTTCACTGTTTTATTTACAGTGTTACAGTCACTAAAGTTCCAGGAATTCAGAGACTCACAGATATGAATGCTAGAAGGAACCATGGAGAGAGTGGAATCCCAAGGTCACAAACTCAAAAGCTGACAGTAGCTGCACAGTTTATTTCATAGAAAGAAGACTGCCAGGTGGGGCTGGAGAGAAGAGTGAAGAATAGACTCATCTACAGAGGGCAGATACTCAGCTCAAGTGGGCTGTTGCCAGCTGGTACATGTGGCCCAATATGCCAGATTTGTTTTAATATCGTGTTTAAGTCAACTATTCAGGTTTTCATGAGTTACCTCTCTTTATTTTTAATTGTGGTAAGACGTACAAAACATAAAAATTTACCATCTAACAATTTTTATGTGTACAGTTGAGAAGTGTTTAGTACAATCACATTGCTGTGCAATGTTTTAATCTTGCAAAACTGAAACTCTATACCCACTGAGCAATAATTCTCCCTCTTCTCTCTCCCCAGTCACTGGCATCCAGCATTCCATTTTCTGTTTTGATTTTAATTATTCTAGGTACTTCATAAAAGTGAAATCAGGTCAGGCACAGTGGCTCATGCTTGTAATCCTAGCACTTTGGGAGGCCAAGGTGGGAGGACCACTTGAGCCCAGGGGTTTGAGCCCAGCTTGGGAAACACAGCAAGACCCCATCTCTACAAATAATAATAAGCTGGGCATAGTGTTACGTGCCTATAGTCCTAACTGCTTTGGAGGCTGAGGCAGAAGGATCACTTGAGGCCAGGAGTTCAAGGCTGCTGCAGTGAGCCATAACCTTATCATGGCACTCCAGAAGAAAGAAAGTAGAGATATAGGTGAAGGGGAGGAAGGCAGCAAATCACGCTGTCACGTGTGTACCTATGCAACAATCTTGCATGTTCTTCACACGTACCCCAAAACCTAAAATGCAATTTAAAAAAAAAAGAAAGAAAGTAGAATCATACAGTACTTGTCTTTTTATGACTGGCTTATTTCACTCTGCATAATGTCCTCAAGATCCATTCATGTCGTAGCATGTGTTTGAATTTCCATCCTTTTTCTTTTTTTTTTTTTTTTTTTTTTGAGAAGGGATCTCACTCTGTCACCCAGGCTGGAGTGCCCGAGTGCCCTGGCACAATCTCAACTTACTGCAGCTTCAACTTCCAGAGCTTCAGCAATTCTCCCACCTCAGCCTCCCAAGTAGCCAGGACCACAGGTATGCTCTATCACTCCTAGCTAATTTTCCTATTTTGGTAAAAACAGTGTTTTGCCAGCCTAGGCTGGTCTCCAACTCCTGACCTCAAGTGGATCCACCCACCTCATCCTCCCAAAGTACAAGCATGAGCCACCATGCTCAGCCTCCATCCTTTTTAAGGCTGAATAATATTCTATTGTGTGTATAGTCCACATTTTCCTTCCATTCATCCATCAATAGACACTTGGTTGCTTGTACCTTTGGCTGTGTGAATGATGCTGCTACGAACATGAGCATATAAATAATACATCTTTTGAGTTCCTGCTTTCAATTATTTTGGGTGTATATCCAGAAGAGGAATTGTGGATCATGTGGTGATTCTATTTTTACCTTTTGTTTTAGGAATCACCAGACTGCTTTTCACAGGAGCTGCACCATTTCACAATAACACCAACTGTACACAGCATTCCAATTTTTCTACATCCTCACCAGCACTTGTTGTTTTTTGTTCTTTGGATAATAGCCATCCTAGCGGGCATGAGACAGTATTATCTCATTATGGTTTTGATTTGTATTTCTCTAATGATTAACGATGTCAGGCATATTTTGATGTGCTTCTTGGCCGTTTTTTAAATTAGATTGTTTTACTGTTGTTGAGTCCATTTTTAAAGGACGAACACTAGTTCAGATTTTATTTAAACAAAAACAAAAACAAATGGCCAGGTGCAGTGGCTCACACCTATAATCCTAGCACTTTGGGAGGCCGAGATGGGCAGATAGTTTGAGTCCAGGAGTTTAAGACCAGCCTGAGAGACATGGTGAAATCTCATCTCTACAAAAAGTACAAAAATTAACCAGTTTAGTGGCATGCGCCTGTAGTCCCAGCTACTCTAGAGGCTGAGGTGGGAGGATCACTTGAGCTCAGGAGGCAGAGGTTGCAGTGAGCAGAGATTGTGTTACAGAGCGAGACCCTGTGTCAAACAAAAACAACAACAACAACAAACAAAAAAAAAACCACTGTAACACCACACAGACAAAATACTTGCTTTCAGGCAAGATATGGCTCAGAGACCTCCATTTGGTGACCTCATCTAGGCCCAACAAACTCATCTTGCAAACAAGGAAACCAAAGCCTAGATCGTAAAGCCAACAGTTGCACGTGGTTATCTGATATCTGAGCCAGCATTAGATGTGAGGTCCTCTAATGCACAGGCCACTGAGACATTTCTTAGAACACTCACCAGAGCTAACACGTCAGATCTGTAAGGGGTTGCAATTTGCTAAAAATCCATAACTAGACTTAATGACTTGTGGGTGAAAGTGCAAAAGGCAGGTAAGGCGCAGTGGCTCATGCCCATAATCCCAGCACTTTGGGAGGCTGAGCGGGCAGATCACTTGAGCTGAGTTCAAGACCAGCCTGGGCAACATGGCAAAACCCCATTTTTACCCAAAATACAAAAAAATGAACTGGGAGTGATGGCGTGCACCCATAATCCCAGCTACTCAGGGTGCTGAGGCTAGAGGATCGCTTGAGCCGGGGAGGTTGAGG
>NW_022436942.1:51892731-51920594 GCF_009761245.1 Sapajus apella
AAAGAGAAGCTTGTCTGTTGCATTAGTCATTGCTTCGAGGTCCCCGACTTCTGCTTCCACTACTGCTCTCTACCCCCAAAGTGACTTCTCTTTGATGCTATTTATAAAATGGAATGTGACCCTCCAGCTAGGCAGGGCTGGGAGGATGGGGCGGGGGGGACATGAGTGAGTTATTAAAGCCGCATTTCTGCTTGGGTCGGGTGTGTGGCTTCTCAAGAGTATGTGTGGCAATGAGAAATTGGAATGATAGTTATTTGGGGTATAGCTCTCTCGGGAGGAAAACAGAGCAACTTCTTGAGAAAGAATATAAACATGTGAAGGTGTCCAATTTAGAAAAGGGGATGGGCTTTCTCTTTCTGGGAAAGACTCACACCTGACTGGTGGATTACTCAAGGCAGGGAGCCTCTAATTTGCTGTGCATCCTAAAGTGGGATCTTGTACTTCCTTCTACCTCAATTTCTCTTTTCATAACATTGGGGGAAAGTTACATAAATGCCAGGTTTCCTGCCTTGCTGACTGTGGCACTTACTCACACTAAATAGATATAAGTCACATATCCATGCCATCCTGCCTTGACTGGTGTCGTCTGCTCAACTGGTCCCTCGACCAACTTCCGCTGCCTTTGGTAGTTCAAGAATTGAGAGTTTGAGGAGACACAGGAGCAACTATGATAAACTGAGGGACCTCATTCAAACTCCTCTGTTCCTAGAGACTATCTTAAAATTTCTGGTCACCTGGAGCAAACCATCAGCCAGCAACTCCCGGATTTGATCGTTATTTGATGTTGCTGTGAGAAGTGCTACTCCCCACTTCCACCACGGCTGGAGGCTGGGGATGGGGCAGGGGTATGTCTAAATGGGTAGTTGATGTTTGAAAATGTGTTTGGGGGATCCTCAGATAGATAAAGCCGCTAACTACACCTAACAGCCACCAACCAGCTCTATTATCCACATTCGAGGGTTGAGTATCAGTGGTTTCATGACACAACCATAGTTTAAGACCATCTGGGCTGGGCACAGTGCCTCATGCCTGTTATCCCAGCACTTGGGGAGGCCAAGGCAGAAGGATAACTTGAGCCTAGGAGTTGGAGACCAGCCTGGGCAATGTAGGGAGACTCCATCTCTACAAAAAATAAAAATAAATTAGCCGGGCATAGTGGTGCACGCCTATAGTCCCAGCTGCTCGAGAGGCCAAGATGAGTTTGAAGACCAGCCTGGGCAACAGGCTGGGAGTGATGGCGTGCACCCGTAATCTCAGCTACTCAGGGTGCCGAGGCAAGAGGATCGCTTGAACCTGAAAGGTCAAGGCTTCAGTGAGCTGTTCCGGCACCACCGTCATGGGCGTCACAGGTTGTACCTGTCCTTGGACCACTGCACTCCAGCAACAGAGCAAGATCCTGTTGCAAGTAAAAAAGATCATTTGAATGATGCCTTTTTATATCAGGGCTGGAATTTGCAATGCTCAGCTCTTTAACCTCCAAATCCATAGAATAAGCTCAGGAGAGTAGATTTAACAAATGTTTGACATAGGCAGTAAATGGCCTGGTGTGGAGAACCACTTATTGAAGAAGTATGCTCAGGTTTGTGAGTGTATTAATACACATTGCCTGATGACATTACATACCATCTGGATGTAATGTTATACATTACATGCTATACATGCTAGTGTTATACATGCTATACATGCTAATGTTATAAGGATTTAGCCAGAAATGAGGATTTATCATAATCTCCTATAATTCCCTCTTCAGGGCAAAGGTCACGTCTTACTCGTTTTTGTATTCCTAGCACCTGTAATAGTACAGGGCCGGCCCAGAGCAGAGCCTCTCCACCTCTAATTAACTCCTAATCATCCTGCAGTTCATTCAGTCGTTTGAATGTTGATTGAACACACATGTGTGCAAGGCATTGTCCCGGGAACTGGGGAACAGCAGTACAGCACAGCAGGTCCCTCCCTCAGGACACTTGCAGCCTAGAGGGGCTCCTTCTCCTGCAGGAAGCTTCCCTTTCCCCCCAACCATCCTGGGGGCTCCCTGAAGACTCGCACCTATCCCAAAAACAACACTCACTTTAGGGCACTATAATTACATGTATGGATTTCATTAGTACAAGACTGTGAAATATTATTATTATATATATTTTTTGAGACGGAGTTTCGCTCTTGTTGCCCAGGCTGGAGATGCAATGATGAGATCTTGGCTCTCCACAACCTCTGCCTCCCAGGTTCAAGTGATTCTCCTGCCTCAGCCTCCCGAGTAGCTGGGATTATAGGCATGCGCCACCACGCCTGGCTAATTTTGTATTTTTTTAGTAGAGGTGGGGTTTCTTCATGTTGGCCAGACTGGTCTCAAACTCCCAACCTCAGGTGATGCACCATCCTTGGCCTCCCAAAGTGCTGGGATTACAGGTGTAAGCCACCGCGCCCGGCCAGGGCTGTGAATTATTAATCCTTGGAACCTCAGAGTCTAGAACTAAGCCCAGTTCTCCGTAGGTGCTACTCAAATGCTCATTAATCACTGAATCCACAGCTCCCCTCTGCCTTCCAAGACAGGAAAAGGGGGCTCAGAGTGGAATGCGCAATGTTGCTCTCTTGGCTTATTTCTAGTGCTAACCAGCTGCTTAGTAACTGCCCACTTCCTAAGCTGGTTGCCCCACTAGAGTGTAAGCTCCCCAAGACTAAGGCCCAAATCTTATTTACTGTTGTATCCCAACAGGCAGTACAAGTAGGCGCTCCCTAAATGTTTGTTAGATCATTGAATAAATAAGTGAATTATGAATAAAACTAAAGAGCCTTAGATATAAAAATGATACCTAGTCATACTTACAATGATAGATCCCTAAAGGGTAGTATAAGACTATTCTGTTTTTGTTTTTGTTTTTGATTTTGAAATAGGGTCTTGCTCTGCAGCCAGGCTGGAGTGCAGCGGCATGATCATGACTTACTTCAGCCTCGACCTCCTGGGCTCAAGGGATCCTCTCACCTCAGCCCCCTGAGTAGTTGGGACTACAGACATGCATTACCACGCCCAGCAAATTAATTTTCTTGGTAGAGATGGGATCTCACTGTGTAGCCCACGCTGCTCTTGAACTCCTGGCTTAATCCTCCTGCCTCTGGCTCCCAAAATGCTGGGATTACAGGCATGAGACACCACGCCCAGCCTATTCTGGTATTTTTAACCTGTTATTGAAGACCCATTAGGTTTGCTCCTTAGAACAAAACTTAATCAGCAAACCGCAGTGGCTCATACCTGTAATCCCAGCACTTTGGGAGGCCGAGGCAGGTGGATCACCTGAGGTCAGGAGTTTGAGATCAGCCTGACCAATATGGAGAAACCCTTTCTCTGATAAAAATAGAAAATTAGCCAGGCATGGTGGCACATGCCTGTAATCCCAGCTACTTAGGAGGCTGAGGCAGAAGAACCACTTGAACCTGGGACGGGGAGGTTGTGGTGAGCAGAGATCATGCCTTTGCACTCCAGCCTGGGCAGCAAGAGTGGAACTCGGTCTCAGAAGAAAAAAAAAAAACCTAACCAGAAGATAGACAGAAATCTGTCAACAGTTGAACTATTATGGTTTCTATTATCAGATCATGCAGTGAAAACACTTTAACCCTTCTTCACTTAACCAACTCACTCGATTAATATAGGTCTCTGTTTCCTCTCTAAAATACTGACTTGTCAGCAGATACACACTGAAGGGGTGCAGCGGGAAGGGCCTTCATTTGCCTGTCTGAGTGCTTCTGTTCCTACCTGCTGAACTATACGCTTTCCAGTTCCAGTGGGGAGTGTGCCACTTCCATTGATGACCATTGTTGTTGTTACTATCATTTCTCAACTTAACTAAATACTACGTAAGTGATGAAATAGGAATGCAAAACAAAAGCTGTTATTTTTGTAAAAATTAAGTTGAATATTTTGGGGAAAGTTGATAGAATAAATCATTAAAAATATTGTCATATAGGTGCAAGCTAGTCAACTCTAAAAGTTTGAGGCAGAAAAGTCTACTAAGATTCTGCCCTCAAAACTGGGAAATGTGGGCTGGACCCAGTGGCTCACACCTGTAATCCCAGCACTTTGGAAGGCCAAGGTGGGCAGATCACTTGAGTTCAGGAGTTCAAGACCAGCCTGGCCAACATGGCAAAACCCCATCTCTACAAAAATTAGCCGGGCGTGGTGGCGGGCACTTGTAATCTCAGCTACTTGGGAGGCTGAGGTGGGAGAATCGCTTGAACCTGGGAGGCGGAGGTTGCAGTGAGCTGAGATGGCACCATCACACTCCAGCCTGGACAATAAAGCAAGACTCGGTCTCGATAAATAAATAAATAAATAAATAAATAAAATACATTTTTAAAAATTGGGAAATGTGGACAGCATTTTATTAAAGCAGTCTATGCAAAAGAAGGGAGAGTAGAACCTGAATCAGCAGATACATCTTGAAAGGAAAAGCCTTGAGGCCTAAACCAAAAATAGGCAAATGAATCTACAGTATAGGCTGTAAATTGTATAAAAATATTTAAGGCTTATCCATATCATGTCATATCATTTTTTTTTGTCTTATTCTGTCACCCAGAGTGGAATGCAATGGCATGATCTCAGCTCACTGCAGCCTCCACACCCTGGTGCCAAGAGATCCCCCCACCACAGCCTCCTGAGTAGCTGGGACTACAGGCATGCACCACCATGCCCAGTTAATTGTGTGTGTGTGTGTGTGTGTGTGTGTGTGTGTGTGTGTGTGCGCAGATTTGGGGTTTCGCCATGCTGTCCAGACTGGTCTCGAACCCCTGGACTCAAGCAATCCTCCAGCCTGGCATCCCAAAGTGCAGGAATTACAGGCGTGAGCCACTGTGCCGGGCCTGTCATATCACTCTTCATGATTATAAACATATCCAGAGTTTTTTTCAGTTTGCCAATTTACTGATTCCTGGTCTACGGATCTGGAAGATTTTCTACTGTACATTGGATTATTCAAAGGCTCCATCTGAAAATTGTATCTCTCCAGGAAGGTCCCTGTAATTCCATTTTCCTGGCCCCCTTCCCTGCTAATTAGAGTGATATGGGATGCCCATAGCTACATTTCTATCTTACCATTTTCTCTAATGTCACATTCTGAATAAGGTAGGAGAATCTAACTAACTGTAAGGCATTAGATATCCATCATCATATCTTTCTAAAAGGAAATTTTATTTTAACATTACAGTGAAAACAAGAAACTCTTTTCTGAAACAGAAGCCCTCTCTAGAGAGCTTATTTTCAGAAGGATAGAATGGGGAAGTAACCTGAGTTAAGAGTAGCTTCCGAGAGCAGATTCTTTCATATCTGATTTTCTCTAATCTTTGCAAACATTCTGTGAGTTCAAAAATCACTGGCCCCATTTTACAGATGAGGAAACTGTGCCCCAGAGAGGTTAAGCAAGGTCCCACAGCAAGTACCAGAAAGGTGGATGTGACCCATTGTGAGCCAATATACTTCCCAAGTCACCAGATTACATCTGATGATTTGCCCCAGATGTGACATCTCATTTTTTTTTTCAGAAGTAAAGTAGTATGGTGGCTTTGTATTATGTTTCTTAAGTTCCAGCCACTTCAAAGGGATTGCTCTTGTTTCATTATTGGCATGTGTCCAAACTGAGCAGCTCCCCTGCCCTCCTTTGACACTGGCTGAGGATGCAGAGGCCCTATAAATGTCCTCTGAGACACCTCCCCTGCCCTCCTTCAACACTGCTGAGGATGCCGTCCTATGCTATGCTCCAGTTATTCTAGAAATTCTCCAGGCCATCCCCCATCCCTCTACTGTCAACACTGTCTCTCTTTTCTCTCTCTCTCTCTCTCTCTCCCTCCCTCTCCTCTCTGTCATTTATGAGTTGAATAGTTTCTCCCCAAAAGATATTGAAATCCTGTGACTATGACCTTATTTGGAAATAGGTCCTTTCAAGTGATCATGTTAAAATGGGTCCTGGTCGGGTGTGGTGGTTCACGCCTATAATCCCAGCACTTTGGGAGGCCAAGGTAGGTGAATCACTTGAGGTAAGGAGTTTACAACCAGCCTGTCCAACATGGTGAAATGCTGTCTCTACTAAAAATACAAAAATGGGCCAGGCATGCTGGCACATGCCTATAATCCCAGCTACTCGGGAGGCTGAAGTGGGAGGACAGCTTGCGTGTGGGAGGCAGAGGTTGCAGTGAGGCAAGATCAAGCCATTGCACTTCAGCCTGTGTGACAGAGTGAGACCCTGTCTCAAAGAGGTAGACACACAGGGAAGATGATTCAAGGACACAGGGAGGGAGGATGCCGCCTACAAGCCAAAGACACCAGAAGCCAGGATGGAAGCAAGGAAGAGATTCTCCCTAATTCTCACAGCGATTAGAAGGAGCCAACCCCTGCAGACACCTCAATTTTGTACTTTATTTTTTCCAGGACAGGGTCTCACTCTGTTTCCCAGGCTGGAGTGCACTGGTGCCATCTTGGCTCACTGTAACCTCCACCCGCTGGGTTCAAGTGATTCTCCTGCCTCAGCCTCCCGGGTAGCTGGGATTACAGGTGTGCACCACCAGGCCCATGTAATTTTTCGTATTTTTAATAGAGACAGGATTTCACTATGTTGGCCAGGCTGGTTTTGAACTCCCGAACTCATTCCTTCGGCCTCCCAAAATGCTAGGATTACAGTTGTGAGCCACGACGCCCAGCCAGGGAAGAGTGCTTTAATGAATTTAATTTCCTTTAATGAAATATGGGGATTCCCATATTTAATTGTGCCCTTATCAGTAACGTTCTTTTTTTTAATCTAAAAGAAATATATACACCCTGCAGAAAATATAGAAATTAGAGGAATTAGAGAAACTATAAAGAGTAAAAGACCAGGTGAGGTAGCTCATGCCTGTAATACCAGCACTTTGGGAGGCCAAGGTAGGTGGATCACCTGAGGTCAGGAGTTCAAGGCCAGCCTGGCCAAATGGCGAAACCCAGACTCTACTAAAAATACAAAAATTAGCTAGGCAGGGTGGCACGCGCCTATAATCCCAGTTACTCAGGAGGCTGAGGCAGGAGAATCACTTGAATCAAGAGGTCAGAGGTTGCAGTGAACTGGGATCATGGGTGCAGTGAACCGAGATCACGCCACTGAACTCCGGCCTGGGTGACAGAGCGAGACTTCATCTCAAAAAAAAAAAAAAAAAAAGAGAGTAAAATTTAATGACAGTAAATCAATCATGTATCAAGACCTATTGTTAATATTCTGGAGTATTTTCCTTCTAAGTCTTTTTTCTATTAGCACACATACACATATAAATTCATATACTCAGCACCCTGTGCAGTATCTGAAACATCTGTGTGCTCAATAAAGTTCAAAGAATAAATGAATGAATAAATAAATTTTATTTTTACACAGTCATATTTATGTACAGTAGGAAATTTCATTTGTAAAAATTGTACTCAATACCTTATGTGTATTTTTCTATGTTATGTGGATTTTTAAAGCATTTTTTTATGAAAGCATAAATGCTATTGTATAGGATAATGCTGACCTAAACAAACACCCAGTACATAATCCTACATTTGTAACTCTGAAGATTCCCTTAGGCTAAATTCTTAGCCATTAAATTAATAGGTGAAGAAGAACCGCTGAAGTTTCCTGCTGTCATTTAGTGTTCACGAACTTTCCAAATTGAAGTGATACTTCCTTTGAAAACCCAAGCACAACTTTCCAAGCTCCCTGGCAGCCCATAGGCACAGACTCTCCATCTGCGGGGTACTCCTCTTGGATAAACTGTAGCCCCATTATCCCCGCAGACCAGGGATAACCCTCCTTCTCCAGCATCCGTTTTTTTTTGTTTTTTTTTTTGTTTTGTTTTTTTTGTTTTTTTTTGAGACAGAATCTTGCTTTTGTTGCCCAGGTTGGAGTGCAATGGCCAAATCTCGGTTCACCACAACCTCCACCTCCGGGGTTCAAGTGATTCTCCTGTCTCAGCCTCTTGAGTAGCTGGGATTACAGGGATGCACCACCATGCCCGGCTTATCTTGTATTTTTAGTAGAGACAGAGTTTCTCCATGTTAGTCAGTCTGGTCTCTAACTGACCTCAGGTGACCCCCCCCTGCCTCGGCTTCCCAAAGTGCTGGGATTACAGGCGTGAGCCACTGCTCCTGGCCCTTCTCCAGCATCTTTAGGGCATCCCTGGAATGACCTGAGCTGGATTAAGTTCCAGCTCAGCTGCCCTGGTCCTCCACAAAGGCTCAAAGGAGAGATCTAACTTTTGATGTTACATTCCATTTATTTATTTATTTATTTTTAAATTAATGTATTTTTCTTTGTGAGATGGAGGCTTGCTCTGTTGCCGAGGCTGGAGTACAATGGCGTGACCTCAGCTCACTGTAACCTCCACCTCCAAGGTTCAAGCAATTCTCCTGCCTCAGCCTCCCAAGTAGCTGAAATTACAGGCACCCACTACCATGCCCAACTAATTTTTGTATTTTTAGTAGAAATGAGGTTTCATCATGTTGACCAGGCTGGTTTTGAACTCCTGACCTCAGGTGATCCACCTGCCTCAGCCTCCCAGAGTGTTAGGATTACAGGCCTAAGACTCTGTGCCCAGCCTTGCATGCCATTTAATTCTCACTTCCGCATGTCTTTAATGTCTTTCTTTTTTCTTTTTTAAGAGATGAGGTTTCACCATGTTAGCTGGGATGGTCTGGATCTCCTGACCTTCTGATCCCCCCACCTCAGCCTCCTGAAGTGCTGGGATTACAGGCATGAGCCACTGGCCCAGCCTGTCTTTCTACTTTCTCTAGCCACATCCATTCCAAAGAAATTCTGTGTCACAAGGTATTTCTTTTGTTATTAGTTTTTTTTTCATATTGTCTGCAGTGTGAGATGGAATTTAAATGGGCGGTTTTGTTCTTCCTTGAAACATAACTTGTACCAAAAATAACATCATTTGAATTATTCTGTGTGTCTTTGGTAACAACATGACATATGCCACTGCAAGTACATTCAACCAATATGTGCATGGTACAGGGCTATGCACTGCAAAGTCTGGTTTGTTGTTTGTTTGTTTTGTTTTGTTTTTTAAAGATGGGGTTTCACCATATTGATCAGGCTGGTCTCGAACTCCTGACCTCAGGTGATCCACCCACCTCAGCCTCCCAAAGTGCTGGGATTACAGGCGTGAGCCACCGCGCCCGGCTGTTTTGTTTTGTTTTAAGATGGAGTCTTGCTCTGTTGCCAGGCTAGAGTGCAGTGGCAAAATCTCAGCTCACTGAAACCTCTGCCTCCCGGGTTCGTGCGACTCTCTTGTCTCCGCGCCCTCCCCTACTCCCCACCAATGCCCCCAGTAGCTAGGACTACAGGCACATGCCAGCACGCCTGGCTAATTTTTTGTATTTTTGGTAGAGACGGGGTTTCACCGTGTTAGCCAGGATGGTCTTGATCTCCTAACCTCGTAATCCGCCCACCTCGGCCTCCCAAAGTGCTAGGATTACAGGCGTGAGCCACCTCACCCAGCCTTTTGTTTGTTTTTTAATAACGAAAACTGCCTTTCAGAATTCAGACTCACCACTATGACATCTTTACTCAAATGTGACTCCCCTGGAAGCCTTTCCTGACCATCCTTTTTTTCTTTTGCATTTGCAACACCCTTTCCTCCTGTGCTTAATTCTTTTCACAGCAGTTATCAGCACCTCATCTACTATATATTTTACTTATTTGTCTTGTTAACTATTCGTCTCACCCACTGGAAGCATAACCATGATAGAGTCATTCATTCATTCTCTGAGTATGTAGTGAACACCTGCAGGTGCCCAGGAATGTGCTAAGCATGAAAGTGCGACTGCTTTGCAGCAGCTTACACTTAGAAACACCAAACAGCTCAACAAAGATATAGATCAGAGTGTAATCTTTTTTTTTTTTTTTGACACAGGGTCTTGCTCTGTTGCTCAGGCCGGAGTGCAGTGGCGCAATCTTGGCTCAGTGCACCTTCAACCTTTCAAGCTCAAGTGATCCTCCCACCTCAGCCTCCCAAACAGCTGAGACCACAGGGGATGCATCATTACACCCAGCTAACTTTTTATTTTTAGTAGACATAAAGTCTCACTATGTTGCCCACACTGGTCTAGAACTCCTGGGCTCAAGCAATCTGCCCACCTTAGCCTCCCAAAGTGCTGGGATTACAGGTATGAGCCACTGTGCCTGGCTTCAGAGTGTAATCTTTAAACACTAAAATAAGTGGGGCAGGACAAGTTAGGTTTCCAGAGGAAGGGAAGAGCTCAGACTGTCTCCAGTGAGGGTCAAGCTACAGGAAGGAGGTGAGAGTTAAAGGCAGGTCAGAACTTGATGGAGGAATTTGAGGTAGAAACATTTGGCTCATCCCATAAGCAGGGCAGATTTGTGAGCAGAAGAATGGCAGCATAAAAATAATTTATTTAGGTTAAGGTGTGGTAACTCACACCTGTAATCCCAGCACTTTGGAAGACCAAGGCAGACAGATCACTGGAGGCCAGGAGTTAGAGACCAGCCTGGCCAACATGGTGAAACCCCGTCTCTACTAAAAATACAAAAATTAGCCAGGTACGTGCCTGAAATCCCAGCTACTTAGAAGGCTGAGGAAAGAGAATCACTCGAACCTGGGAGGCAGAGGTTGTGGTGAGCCAAGATCACACCCCTGCACTCCAGCCTGGGCAACAGAGGGAGACTCCATCTCAGAAAAAATAAAAAGAGAATGGGTGAAACTCTAATCCCAGAGTCGATTGGGCCTGAGATGGAGACTAAAGGAAGGTGGACAAAGAGGGTGGAGGCTGCACTGAGTCAGACACGCTCACCTCAAAGCAGGCAATTCTCAAAATAAGATGTTTAAGATTATCAGCCATTAAAGACGGCCTCATTAGTGGGTTACAGGAGACTGAGTTTTGCTGCCTGAATGGAGAGAGGAGTGAGAGATACAAAAAAGCAGAGGGTAAAGTCAGCTCGGTAATTCTGTGCAAAGTTAAACCCACTTAAAGACCCAGATGAAGAGAGAGAAAAAATGAGAGGAGGGAAAAAAATGAGAATCGCTATTTTAGACAAATCCCATATGGGTTATACTCTTAATTTACTTAAGCCAGATGGCTAGGCCGGGGACCGACTAATTTATTACCATCCTGCCAATCAGAGCCAGAGCCTTCCTTAGGTTCCTAAGCAACTCTGAGAGGAAATGTCAGATTGCATGAAATTTCCTGATTAGGTCACATGACCCAAGTACAGCCCACTGAAAATGATTTGAATCCTCAAAATCGCATGTTCCAGATCACAGCCATCAGCTCTGCCCTCTCCAGCTGGTGGCAGATGCATGGGCCTTCCCCTCTTTGCAGGCAGTATGGAGGCAGCTCTAGGAATAAGAAACACCAAAATAAAGGGTGGGGGAGGATTGAGAAGAAAACTTTAGAATTTGGCATTTCAGAGTCTCCCTTTGTACCATGTACTTTCCAAAATTTTCTATAAAAGAAGGAAACTAGCAAAGTGTCTTTGAAAGGAGCATTTAAACTGCTGCAGTAATTAAGCAGCAGTCTCTGAGTCAGCAAATCCCATCTAGCAAACTGAGTAACATTTGAGATAATGAGAGGATTCAAAAAGTAGGGACATTAGCCGGGTGCAGTGGCTCAGGCTGGTAATCTTGCCACTTTGGGAGGCTGAAGAAGGAGGATCACTTGAGTCCAGGAGTTTGAGACCAGCCTGTGCAATATGACAAAACCCCTTCTCTGCAAAAAAATACAAAAAATTAGCTAGGCGGCGTGGTGTGCACCTGTAGTCTCAGCTACTCAGGAAGCTGAGTTAGGAGGATCACTTCAGCCCAGGAGTTCGAGGCTGCAGTGAGCCAAGATTGCAACACTGCACTCCAGCCTGGCCAACATGGTGAAACCCTGACTCTACTAAATCTACAAAAATTAGCTAGGCGTGGTGGTGGGCACCTGTAAGCCCAGCTACTCAGGAGACTGAGGCAGGAGAATCGCTTGAACCCAGGAGGCAGAGGTTGCAATGAGCTGAGATCTCATCATTGCACTCCATCCAGCCTCAGCAATAAGAGCAAAACATCTCAGTACTAAAAATACAAAAATTAGCCAGGCGTGGTGGTGGGTGCCTGTAATCCCAGTTACTCGGGAGGTTGAGGCAGGAGAATCACTTGAACCCAAGAGGCGGAAGTTGCAGTGAGCCAAGATCATGCCATTGCACTCCAGCCTGGGAGACAGAGTGAGACTCCAACTCAAAAAAGAGAAAAAGTAAGGAAGAAATAAGCAGCTAGGCTGGTTTTTGATCTGAAGAAGAAAGCATAATGACATAACAAGAATAACATGTTTTAATATGGAGTCATCGTGTACCAAGCCACTTAGAAACTATTGTTTCTCCCATTTTATAGATGAGAAAACTGAGGATTTCTAAAGGATTTAAGTTAGGTTTCACTGCTAGTAAGCACCACTGTTAGGGATCAATTCTATTTTCTTACCCTCTATCCATCAGAGGGTAAGAAAATGATTGGCCAGAAAAAATGAAGGGCAGGTGGGGCACGGTGGCTCACACCTGTAATCCCAGCACTTTCGGAGGCTGAGGTGGGCAGATCACCTGAGGTCAGGAGTTCAAGACCAGCCTGGCCAACATGGTGAAACCGCATCTCTACTAAAAATACAAAAATTAGCGGGGCATGGTGGTGGGCACCTGTAATCCCAGCTACTCCACAGGCTGAGGCAGGAGACTTGCTTGAACCTGTGAGGCAGAGGTTGCAGTGAGCCAAGGTCATGCCACTGCACTCCAGCCTGGGCAACTCTGCCTCAAAAAAAAAAAAAAGTGAAGGGCAGCAGGCTGCAAATGCCAAAATGTAAGCATAGCTAGTGGTTCCTGGGGCCTGTCGATGAGCAGAGGTGACTAGAAAGCTAACAGAACAGTGACTGCCAAATGCAGAATGGAGCATATGCCAAATTCAACGCGGATTGAATCCTGGAACAGAAAAAGGACATTAGTGAAATCTGAATAAAGTCTGGGGTTTAGTTAATAGTAATGTACCAATGTTGGCTTCTGGGTTGTGACAAATGTACCATCATCATGTGAGATGTGGATAAAGGACACAGGGGAGCTCGCTGTACTATCCTGTAACTTTGCTGTAAATCTAAAATCATTCTAAAATTAAAAGTTTTAAATAAATTTCGATGAAATTTGTTTATTTTAAACTTTTTTAAGGAAAGAGAGCATTAGTGACATGTTTACAAATTTTCTTCAGAAGAGCACCATTTTAAATGGAAATGGCAAGGATAGTGCTGTGGCGAGTCATATTTCTTGGCAGACAAGATGACAAATGACAATCACAAGGACTAACATTATTGGATGCCTATGATATTTCAGCTTCTGCCCTAAGGATGTTACATGCATGCCTACACATCATCTTTAAGATTCTTTTTCCCAATTTACAGATAAGAAAATTTCTTAGTCTAGTTCCTGGAAGCTGGCAGGTATTCAAAAAACATATTTTTTTTTTTTTTTTTTTTTTTTACAGAGGCTAAGAAATGTACCCAGCTTCTGAGCAACAGAATCACAATTCAAGTCCAAACCCTAAAAGGCTTTTTTTTTTCTTGAGATGGAGTCTCACTCTGTCACCCAGGCTGGAGTGCAGTGGCGTGATCTTGGCTCACTGCAACCTCTGCCTCCCAGATTCAAGCAATTCTGCAGCCTCAGCAGAATTGCTCCTGAGTAGCTGCAACTACAGGCATCCATCACCACGCCTGGCAAATTTTTATATATATATATTTTTAGTAGAGATGGGGCTTCACCATGTTGGCCAGGCTGGTCTCAAATTCATAACCTCAAGTGATCTGCCCGCCTCAGCCTTCCAAAGTGCTGGGATTACAGGTGTGAGCCACCCTACTCAGCCCCTTCAAAGCTTTTAATCTCAGCCTTGCCACTTACTAAATCTGTGACCCTGGGCAAGTTTAAAAGGCAAAACAGAGCTAACAGATATCACAGAGTAGTTTTTAAAAGTATGTTGTGGGCCGGGCGCGGTGGCTCAAGCCTGTAATCCCAGCACTGTGGGAGGCCAAGGCGGGTGGATCACAAGGTCAAGAGATCGAGACCATCCTGGTCAACACGGTGAAACCCCGTCTCTACTAAAAATACAAAAAATTAGCTGGGCATGGTGGCGCGTGCCTGTAATCCCAGCTACTCAGGAGGCTGAGGCAGGAGAATTGCCTGAACCCGGGAGGCGGAGGTTGCGGTGAGCCGAGATCGCGCCATTGCACTCCAGCCTGGGTAACAAGAGCAAAACTCCGTCTCAAAAAAAAAAAAAAAAGTATGTTGAAAGTTGTGTCATATCAACCTAAATTCACAAACAGATAATTATTTAGGACATATTTCAAAATTGTCAAGTTGAATAACTTGTAAATAATCAGGCTGTATAGCTCTGCATTGAAATCAATAAAAATAGGGCTCAAAGTAACAGTTCCGAGGAATCCTTGGGTACACCTCTGGGTGTGAGAACCAAACACCAGACAACCGAGGAAACTGTTAACTCCTGATTACTACCAGAGCCTCGAGGAAAAACATGTTTTCAGCTCTCCTCTGGGGTCAAATGACTGTAGCTCACTGAACCAGACAGAGTCCATGACAAGATTTTCTCAAGAGGGGAAGATGGTAAGGGCACATTATAATGACAACCTTCTGGCCAGGTGCAGTGGCTCTCGCCTGTAATCCCAACACTTTGGGAGGCCAAGGTAGGCAGATCACTTGAGATCAGGAGTTCAAAACCAGCCTGGACAACATGGTGAAACCCCATCTCTACTAAAAAATACATAAATATAAAAATTACCCAGTCATGGTGGATCCCAGCTACTCAGGAGGCTGAGGCAGGAGAGTGGCTTGAACCTGGGAGGTGGAGGTTGCAGTGAGCCGAGATCATGCCACTGCACTCCAGCCCACGTAACAGAACGAGACTTTGTCTCAAAACATAAAAAAATAAAGATAGGCCTTCTGATGACTGATGCCCAGTCATCTCTACTGAAAAATAAAACTAAGAACTCCTTTTGTAGTTCATGAGCGTGATGATTGTGTTCACATGCATGTGTGAAACGTACCAACACAAACCTTGTTACAACATTGGTACATTACCCGTCTGGCATGAAAAAGAGAGAGAGAGAAATCCCTGACTCACACCTCTGTTCACACATCTCTTCATTCTAAACTAGATCTTGGCCTCAACTGTCATAGCAAAAGGGAGGGCACGGCAGAAAAGCTAAAGTTTTCTTGGCTTCCGAGTCGGCAGGGATCCAGATTCAGGCAATGTAAGGACTGCTGAGGGAGGGTTTCAAGAACGAACTTTCGAGGACTACCACATCACTACTGTACCACCCACCCCCAACCTAGGTACAAAGATGAGGCTGCTGAAATCCAGTTCACACATTGCTGATACAAAGCTGCTTGGAGCCTGAAAAATCTGAAGCCCTCTTCCAATACATCTTCCCAGACCTCCAGCCATTCTAATAGGCACGAAAGCAAAAAACATGCCTCACCCTTCCCCATCCCCATACCCGCCTAAAATGTGACACCCTTGCACATCTTGACCCAAAATAGATTGCATAAACAATAACAAAACCCTAAGCCTGGAGTCATATATATATATTTTTAACAAATATTTATTCAGCCCCTACTCTGTGCCCTGGCACCTTTTCTTCTCCCTGGATCCCTGGGGCTGCCTTTAATCTCCCTATTCCACCCTTGCTGACCCTGCAGGTGTCGAGTTCGTAATCTAATTTACTGTTCCTTCACCAGGGGCCCACCTTCTGCTGTGCAGATCGGCGGTCCTTTCTCTCCAGCATGGATTATTGTTCTACACTCCTTTCTGCCCCAGGCTTTACCTATTTCCTCCTGGCTTAATTTCAGCACCCATAATCTCTTCATTGTCCAGTGCTTCTTGCAGCTTTTTCCATCTCCTGCCACAAATACCTGATCTCAACCAGCCCACAGAACAGCCCCTGAATAGAGCAAACGGGGCTGAAAGAATGTAACTGATTTGCCTGTGCTAGTCCCATGAGTGAGTGGTCTCATTCAGCAAATTCTGTAGCCAGGTGTGGTGGCTCACGCCTGTAATCTCAGCACTTTGGGAGGCCGAGGCGGGCGGATCACGGAGTCAGGAGTTTGAGATCCACCTGGCCAATATGGTGAAACCCCATCTCTACTAAAAATACAAAAATTAGCTGGGTGTAGTGGTGGGCACCTGTAGGAGGCTGAGGCAGGAGAATCACTTGAACCCGGGAGGCGGAGGTTGCAGTGAGCCAAAATTACACCACTGCCCTCCAGCCTGGGTGACAGACTGAGACTCCATCTCAGAAATAAATAAATAAATATATATTTTTTTAATTCTGTAAATTAGGGCACAGTGGCTCACACCTGTAATCCCTGCACTTTGGGAGGCTGAGACGTGTGGATCACAAGGTCAGGAGTTCAAGACCAGCCTGACCAACATGGTGAAATCCCATCTCTACTAAAAAAAATACGAAAAAAAAAAATTCTGTAAATTGATAATGGTAACAATAATAGCCTGCCCTTGAGCTTGAGCTGATGGACAGGTTGCAGCTATTAGTAATGATCAAGTCTAAGGATTGACCTTGGGCATGGGTGGCACGAGGCATGGAAGGGTGCAAGGCCATTTGAAGAGGGGAAGCCTAAGAGACACTATGACTAGATACTATATTGAAAGCAATCACCTGTAAGGATAAAACAATCATCAAGAAGGATGACAGAAACTGAGAGGGTGAAAGGAACCTTGAAGGAATGAGGGCGTGTGTGGGAAGGAGGACGTGTTAGAGGACCGCAACTCAGTAGAGTTTGATGATGTGACAGTCAGAGGTGGTATTGGGAGCTGTGGAGTGGGAGGGAAAATGTCCTGGACGCAGGAACAAGAACACTCACCCCATTTGTAGGGCCCTGGTCTGAGGAGTGTGGAAGAGAAAACAGCCATCTACAGCAAGGTAACAGTGTGCTCAGGAGAGCCAGGTCTAGCAAGCAGGTGAAGAGAGCATTCAGAGAAGTGAGGAAGTGAGGCTTTTGAAAGAATACAGCTGAGGTCCCTGTGGAAGTGTTGCAGAAGCTGGGGAGGGGGCTGGTGTGGTGGCTCACACCCGTAATCAACACTTCGGGAGGCCGAGATCAGGGGATCAAGAGAGGTCAAGAGTTTGAGACCAGCCTGGCCAACATAGTAAAATTCCATCTCCAATAAAAATGCAAAACTTAGCCAGGCATGGTGGTACACACCTGTAGACACAGCTACTCAGGAGACTGAGGCAGGAGAATCGTTCAAACGTGGGAGGCAGAGGTTGCAGTGAGCCGAGATTGTGCCATTGCACTCTAGCCTAGGCAACAGATTGAGACTTTGTCTCAAAAATTAAAAAAAAAAAAAGAAGTTAGACATGGGATCAGAAAAGGAGATATACAAGATCATGTGGACATCAGAGTCTAAAGGATGAGAGGTGACTTGGGAAACTGGGCTGACATAAAAAGGAAGGGGAAGGACATGAAGGAATTCATCCCAGGATCCCAGAGCAGATTGCAGTGGCACAGCTGTGAGTTTGAGGGGCAGGAGGGTGAAGATTGTCAGGAACATGAAGAGTTCTCATCCATAGCAAATTAATAATCTGTTGGGGAGAACCCCATATACATGACAGAACCATACATCCCAGATGCCTTTGGAAACTGCAGATATGGAAACCTATAGAAGGGGACCCAAATCCAACAGGAAGGGTCATAAAAAACTTCGAGAGAGAGAGAGAATTTGGCTGGGTGCAGTGGCTCATGCCTGTAATCCCAGCACTCTGGGAGGCCAAGACAGGCGGATCACAATGGTCAAGGATCGAGACCATCCTGGCCAACATGGTGAAACCCGATCTCTAAAAAAAAAAAAAAAAAAAAAAAAAAAAAAAAATAAAAAAAAAAAAAAGGGAAAGAGAGAATAAAAGAATTACACAAAATGATTGCAACCACAAGAAAATATTTTTTTTTTTTTTGAGACAGAATCTCGCTCTGTCACTCCAGGTTGGAGTGCAGTGGTGCAATCTCAGCTCACTGCAACCTCCACCTCCCAGGTTCCAGCGATTCTCCTGCCTCAGCCTCCCAAGTAGCTGGTACTACAGGCATGTGCCACCAAGGCTGGCTTTTTTTTTTTTTTCTTTGTATTTTTAGTAGAGACAGCGGTTTTACCACATAGGCCAGGCTGCTCTCGAACTCCTGACCTCATGATCCGCTTGCCTGGGCCTCCCAAAGTGCTGAGATTACAGGCATGAGCCACCGCACCCAGCCTAGAAAATAATTGAGATGCTTCTCCTATGGCAATGAGTCTTTGTATAAATGGACCATAAGTTGAAAAAATTTGTATAATATTTTATATTCACATTATTTGAATAGTCTTTAGTCTTGTCCGAGTGAAACTGATTGCATTCGGCCAGAGAACTTTGCAAGATCTACACAGCACAAAGTGAGTATATTACCTTTAATGTAAGTTGTAAAATTCTAAATAGATGTAGGCTAGAGATTTTCTGAGTCTAAGAGTCTAATTCTTTCCCTATCCCCTTATCACCTGAAATCTCTGAAATTGCCTTCAGTATTTGGGGTGATGGCTACAGATAGAAAATTAAATTGATGGAACCTTCCCTGACCCCCTTATCTAAATTAGCTACACTAGCTTTATGTCCACATGTGTTGATTGCCTACATGTATCTCACACAATCCTCATAACAACTGGCAAGGTCATAATTTCTATTTTATAAACAAGAAATCTAATGCTCAGAAAGCTAAGATAACTTGCCAAGATCCCACAGCTAGGGAACAGCTGAAGCAGGACTCATAATTGTCTGTTAACTGTCCTTTCCTGTAGACCATAATGCAATCACATTTTCATCGTTGTTAAAATGCAAGGAAAAAAAGCTATTTGTGTTGTCCATGCTAGATGGTAATTCACTTACCTCTTCTAGTCGTTTCAAGGGAGAAAACTAGTTGATTAGACCTTAAAAGCCTTTTATATGGTCACTGATAACATAAAACAAATTAAAATATAATATGGAAGAACCCCCCTAGAGAATTCTAAAGAGTGCAAGCTAGTTTTCCAAGATGAAATTGGCTTGTGTTTAGTTGAAGGAATAGATTGGAAACAGACTGATAAATTTGGACAGCCAGGAAGTCCAAATGGGACCACTCATTATATCATAACCAGACAGGTAGTGCGGAAAGTGAGCTCATTGGCCGGGCGCAGTGGCTCACACCTGTAATCCCAGCACTTTGGTAGGCCAAGGCAGGTGGATTGCCTGAGCTCAGGAGTTGGAGACTAGCCTGAGCAACACAGTGAAACCCCATCTCTACTAAAATATAAAAGAAAGTGAGCTCCATCTACAGAGCATCCTCATCTTATTTTATTTTGAGACAGAGTCTCACTCTGTTGCCCATACTGAAGTGCAGTGATGAAATCATGGCTCACTGCAGCCTCAACCTCCTGGGCTCAAGCGATCTTCCCACCACAGCCTCCCAAGCAGTTGGCCCTCATTTTTAAAAACAAACAAAAAAAGCATCTGTCAATCCACATAGATGGACTACTATTCAAATGTAGAGCATTTACTCATCTTAAATCTGTGGCTGGTCGTAGTGGCTCACACCTATAATCCCAGTACTTAGAGAGGCTGTGGCAGGACGATCTCCCAGGAGTTCAAGACCAACCTGAGCAACACAGTGAGACACCATCTCTATAGATCATTAAAAAACATTAGCTGGTTTTGCTCAAAGCGATAGGAAAAGAAGAAAAGAAAAAAAAAAAATTAGCCAAGCATGGTGGTGCACTCCTGCAGTCCCAGCTACTCAGGAGGCTGAGGTGGGAGGATTTCTTGAGCCTAGGAGGTCGAGGCTGCAATGAGTAGTGATTACACCACTGCATTCCATGCTGGGCAACACTGTGAGGCCCTGTCTAAAAAGAAGAAAGGAAAAGGAAAGAAAAAGAAATGGATTTAGATTCAGAATCCTGGGTTTAACTCCCAGCTTTACCATTATTGGCTGTGTAACCTTGGGTTACTTAATCCTCCTGTTCCTCATTTCCTCATCTATAAATTGGGTATAATATTGGCACTCACCTCATAGTGGTGCTGTAAGAATTAAACGGGCCGGGCGCGGTGGCTCAAGCCTGTAATCCCAGCACTTTGGGAGGCCGAGGCGGGTGGATCACGAGGTCAAGAGATCGAGACCATCCTGGTCAACATGGTGAAACCCCGTCTCTACTAAAAATACAAAAAATTAGCTGGGCATGGTGGCGCGTGCCTGTAATCCCAGCTACTCAGGAGGCTGGGGCAGGAGAATTGCCTGAACCTGGGAGGCGGAGGTTGCGGTGAGCCGAGATCGCGCCATTGCACTCCAGCCTGGGTAACAAGAGCGAAACTCCGTCTCAAAAAAAAAAAGAATTAAACGGATTACTGTTTGTAAAGTTCTTAGCATAGGCCTGGTCATAGTAAGTCTTTCATAAATGTTTACTATTATAATTATCCTTGGTTCTTAGACTTTCTTTTTCTTTTTTCTTTCTTTTTTTTTCTTTTGTTTCAGAGACTGGCTTTTGCTATGTTGCCCAGGCTGGTTTTGAACACCTGGGCTCAGGCAATCCTCCTGCCTCTCAGCCTCCCAAAGTGCTGGGATTATAGATGCGAGCCACCATGCCCAGTCATCAGGCATATGTTTAACAAGTATCTGCGGTCTCCATAAAAAAATTAAAAAGGCCGGGTGCAGTGGCTCACGCCTGTAATCCTAGACCAGCCTGCCCAACATGGAGACAAAAAAAAAGGTATCTAATAATAATAAAATTAAATTACCACTTAATGAGAGCTTACTATGTGCCTTGCCCTGTGCCATTATCTCATTTCATCATCACAGCCATTTTTAGTGATAAGGGGATATTGTTATAATGTCCATTTAAAGATAAGGAAACTGAGACTTAGACAAGTTAAATAATTTGCTCAAAGTTTACACAAGTGGAACCAGCCAGGTGTGGTGGCTCACGCTTGTAATCCTAGCACTCTGGGAGGCCAAGGTGGGTGGATCACCTGAGGTCAGGAGTTCAAGACCAGCGTGGCCAACGTAGTGAAACCCTGTCTCTACTAAAAATACAAGATTAGCTGGGTGTGGTGGGTATGCTTGTAATCCCAGCTACTTGGGGGGCTGAGACAGGAGAGTCACTTGAACCTAGGAGGTGGAGGCTGCAGTGAACTGAGATCACACCATTGTACTCCAGCCTGGGCAAAAAGAGCAAAACTCCATCTCAGAAAAAAGAAAAAAAGAGGGAGAGACTAGCCTAGGCAACATAGCAAGACCCTGTCTCAAAAACAAAAAAATAGGTTGGGCATGGTGGCTTACTCCTGTAATCCCAGCACTTTGGGAGGCCGAGGTGGGTGAATCACTTGAGATCAGGAGTTGAAGACCAGCCTGGCCAACATGGTGAAACCCAATCAAGACCAGCCTGGCCAACATGGTGAAACCCAATCTCTACTAAAAATACAAAAAAATTAGCCAGGCATGGTGGCAAGGGCCTGTAATCCCAGCTACTCAGGAGACTGAGGCAGGAGGATCACTTGAACCCGGAAAGCAGAGGTTGCAATGCGTTGAGATTGCACCACTGCATTCCACCCTGGCAAGAGCACAAGACTCTGTCTCAAAAATAAAATAAAATAAATATTTTTTAAAAATTTTTAAATAAAATATAATACTTCTATCTAACAAGAAAAGAAAACATACTAGTCATCTTTAACAAGCATCTTGGAAGACACTTGAATTACAAGAAATCTTCCGGCTGGGTAGGGTGGCCCATGCCTGTAATCTCAGCATTTTGGGAGGCCAAGGCAGGTGGATCACCTGAGATCAGGAGTTCAAGGCAGCCTGGCCAACATGGTAAAACCCCATCTCTACTAAAAATACAAAAAATTAGCCAGGCATGATGCCGGGCACCTATAATCCCAGCTGCTTGGGAGGCTGAGGCAGGAGAATCCCTTGAACACAGGAGGCAGAGGTTGTAGTGAGCCGAGATCATGCCATTGTACTCCAGCCCGGGCAAAAAGAGCGAAACTCAAAAAAAAAAGCAAAAAAAAAAAAGGAAGAAAAAAATCTTCCATTCCAGGCCTGACTCCCAATTCACTCGCTAGCCCTCAGCAGGTCCCAGCAGCCTTGGCTTGATCACGTCTTTTTTTGAAATTGGTGATGTCTAGTTCTGGTCAGCTAAGGAATTTATAGGGATAGATTATTCCACTGATTTCTGCTTTTCTTAAACAGAGTTGGCTTCTAGTCAACAATTTATTAATTTTTTTAAATTACAACCTTCTTTTTTTTTTAATACTTAATAACCAATAGTCAACAATTTAGATAGAATGGGGGTAGGGTGGGAAAAAAAGAAGACACTATTTTTTACTATTTATTTATTTATTTTTTTTTTGGTTGAGACACATCTTGCTCTGCCACCCAGGCTGGAATGCAGTGATATAATCATCTCTTTGATGTAATCATCTCTTTGTAATCTCGAAGATCTCAAATACCTGGGCTCAAGTGATCCTCTCACCTCAGCCTCCCAGAGTGCTGGGATTACAGGTGTAAATCACCATGCCCAGCCTTTTTTTTTTTTTTTTTTTTTTTTTGGTTCCTAGCCAACAGACCACCAGGGAATTATTCTTTTTGAAGACTAGCAGTCACTTTCCTTTCTTTTACTAGTTATACATCTAGCAAGGTCATATTAGTTACATGTACACATGATGAAAAAAAGTTGACTATCAATTATAGTACTGACTCCTGGGTGTGGGGGCTCACGCCTGTAATCCCAGCACTTTGGGAGGCTGAGGCAGGTGGATCACCTGAAGTCAGGAGTTCGAGACCAGCTTGCCCAACATGGTGAAACCCTGTCTCTACTAAAAATACAAAATTTAGCCAGGCATGGTGGCGGGTGCCTGTAATCTCATCTACTCAGGAGGCTGAGTCAGGAGAATCGCTTGAACCAGGAGATTGCAGTGAGCTGAGATGGTGCCACTGCACTCCAGCCTGGGCAACAAGAGTGACTCTGTCTCCAAAAAAAAAAAAAAAATTATGGTAATGACAATCAAGAACTGTAAAGGATCTAAGATTTTACCCTACTTGCAACTTAACAAGTTAGCCAACCATTAGGAATTCTGATTGAAGACATGACATTCCTGGGTCAGATATAAGGGATTTTTATTATTCATGTTAATACCAGTAACCAGAATTTCATCACTTTTTGCATTTGCTTCCAGAGTCTCAAACCCTCCATGGTGACAGGAAAAGGACCAGGTGACAACAGCACATGCAGTGGTTTGCATTATAAGAGATGAAGCAAAGCCAGGTGTGGTGGCTCACACCTGTAATCCCAGCACTTTGGGAGGCCGAGGCATGTGGATCATGAGATCAGGAGTTCAAGACCAGCCTGGCCAAGATGATGAAACCCCGTCTCTATTAAAAATAAAAAAATTAGCCTGGCACTGTGGCAGGCGCCTGTAACCCCAGCTACTCAGGAGGCTGAGGCAAGAGAATTGCTTGAACCCAGGAGGCAGAGGTCACAGGAAGCTGAAATTGAGCCACTGCACTCTAGCCTGGGTAAAAGAAAAAAAAATAAACAAAAAAAAAAAAAAAAAAAAAAAAGAGAGATCGAGAAACCTGCACTTTTAAAATGAGCCAACAATAAGTGTGTCCTGTTGCTCCAGAAGGAATTATTACCTCTGTCTTCCAAGGCTGTTCAGCATACAAATATCCTTGAAAAGATAGTCTGGAACAAATGTACCAGTGACTCTCTGCTCATGAGATATGCAGAAATGTGAGAGATCCATGAAAAATTGTTTCCAACATGGATCATTCTGCTTAATAGAATAGTATTAGTTTTAAAGACTATTAAATCTATATATTTTTTTCTTTTTCTTTTTCTTTTCTCTCTTTTTTTTTTTAATCCAAAATGTGTTTATTGGGATGGTTTCCCACTCATCTTGATTCAGAGTGCTTTTAGTGCTGCTTCCTCCTGAAAGAACATCCTTCTGTAAGCCTTGCTTTTCCTCCTGTAGCCTGGCAGAGGACAGTGGTAGAAAACTACCATTTGTGCATGGATAAAGTCTGTGGTGATTTTATAGCATCCTGGGTATTTCACATCCATGAAGTAGGAATTGGGGCTCTGCACCAGGTGTTTCTTCTTGTGTTTCCTCTTCTTCTCTTCTGGAGAGGGACGAAGGAGATCCTTTGCGAGAGGCATGTTCTCATGGGTAGGTTGTCACCACCAGAAAGGCTTTTTTTTTTTGCAACAGAATCTGGCTCTACCTCCCATCTCCCAGGCTGGAGTGCAGTGGCGTGATGCTGGCTCACCGCAACCTCTGCCTCCCAAATTCAAGCTATTCTCGTGACCCAGCCTCTCGAGTAGGTAGGATTACAGGTTCACGCCACCAAGCCTAGCTAATTTTTTTGTATTTTTAGTAGAGACAGGGTTTCACCTTCTTAGCCAGGCTGTTCTCCAACCCCTGATCTCAGGTGATCTGCCCGCCTTGGCCTCCCATAGTGCTGGGATTACAGGTATGAACCACTGCTGCTGGCCAGATCCATAGACTTTTTTGTAAATGTTATAAGGCCAACAAGTTACATACCAGGATCTTGGAATGTTCATTTTACCAAATAAAAGTCAGTAAAGTTAATTGGGCTGCTACAGTTTTCATATTTTCTACAGATTCCAGTGAGCCAACACAGATTCTACTAATCATATTTCCACACAAAATAAAATGCAGTCAGTGGAAACTCTAAATGTACAACATAGGCGTTTATACTAAGACTGTTGAACACAATATTCTAGAGCAAAATGATCTCAATAACAGTCATGAAACTTTTTTTTTTTTTTTAAGAGATGGAGTTTCCCTATGCTTTTTAAGCTGGTCTTGAACTCCTGGGCTCAAGTGATCTGCCTGCCACACGTCCCAAAATGCTGAGATTATAGGCATGGGCCACTGTGCTGGGCCTAGGAGGCTATTTTTAAAGTCTGAATCTTAATGTCTAGATTGGATGATATTAAATCCCCCATTTGCTCATTCATTAGCTCTGCTGAGAGAGAAAAAGGAGAGAAATGTTTCTCTCTCAGGACCAGTTTTCTTATAAGAATCCCCAATTTTGGAATTATAAGATATATATCCCCAGCTCACCCTCTATTTGAATGGGAAATTAGATTTGAATTTGACATCATCACACATACTACTCCTGAAATAAAAGCTAAATATATTGTTTTTTATTATAGACCAAAATTATAAGATCATACACATTTATCTAATTGAATAAAATAATGATGATTTCTAATTGCATCCAAATAAAACTAAATTTTGTGCATAGGACATTCATATTAAAATGGAATGAAATGGGATCTATAAAATATGTAGTAATATACTTAGGTATATTAGTTCTGTTGAGATTCTTGTAGGCTTATCACAGTCCAACATCAAGCAAGGTGCTTGGCACAGAGTAGATGTCCAATAGTTTTTGAATGAATGAATGGATGAACAAACAAATGTACACACTTCTCTGTAATTTATACCTTTGTAGCTCCATTTTCCCCAAAAAATACCGTTTCCTTTTCTCCTAATCTGCCTTGCTCATGTAACTAAGCTAGTCCCTTCATCCCAATGGCTCACATGATACTGAATCTTCACAGAATCACTTTCTTTTTTTTTCTCTTTTCTTTTTTTATTTTGTGTTTGTGTGTGCGTGTTACAGAATCACTTTCTAATCATTAAAAGCTAATATACTGAGATTCAGAGATCTATGATCAGAAAACACCTTTTAAATATTTTCTTCTGTCTTGTGTGGTTTTAGGTAGTAGCCCCCCAATTGCAAAAACTAAAACAACCACCCCAGTTAAAATGGCTTTTATCCAAAACACAGGCAATAATGAACCCTGACAAATATATAGAAAAAAGGGAACCCTTGTACATTGTTGATGGAGATGTAAGTTAGTACAGCCACTATGAAAAACAGTACAGAGCTTCCTCCAAAAACTAAAAATAGAGCTACCACATGACCCAGCAATCCCAGTGCTAGGAATATACTCAAAAGAAAGAAAATCCATGTATTGAAGAGATATCAACACTCCCATGTTTATTTCAGCATTATTCACAATAGCCAAGATTCAGAAGCAACGTAAGTATCCATTAACAGAGAATGAATAAAGAACATGTGATACATATACACAATGGAGTACTATTCAGCCATAAAGAAGAATGAGATCAGGCCATTTGCAACAACATGGATGGACCTTCAGGACATTGTGTTAAATGAAATAAGCCAAGGACAGAAACACAAACTTTGCATGTCCTCAGCCATTTGTGGAAGCTAAAAATGAAAACAATTGAAGTCATGAAGATAGAGGGTAGAATGATGGTTACCTGAGGCTGGGAAAAGTAGTGGTGGAGAGGGAAAGGGTTTCAAAAATATAGTTGGATAGAATGAATAAGATCTACTATTTGATGGCACCACAGGGTGATTACAGTCAACAATAATTTTTGTACATTTTTAAATAACTAGAAGAAGTGGGTGCGGTGGCTTATGCCTTTAATCCTAGCACTTTGGGAGGCTGAGGCAGGCAGATCACCTGAGGTCAGGAGTTTGAGACCAGCCTGGCCAACATAGGGAAACCCTATTTCTATGAAAAAAAATAAAAAATTAGCTGGGTGTGGTGGTGCATTTCTGTAGACCCAGCTACTCGAGACACTGAGATGGGAGAATTGCTGGAACCCAGGAAGCAGAGGTTGCAGTGAGTCAAGATCTCACCACTGCACTTCAGCCTGGGCAACAGAGTGAGACCCTGACTCAAAATAAAAAATAAATAAAATAACTAAAAGGTTATAATTGGATTTCTTGTAACACAAAGAAATGATAAATGCAGGTGCAGTGGCTCATGCCTGTAATCCCAGCACTTTGGGAGGCCAAGGTGGGCAGATCACGAGGTCAGGAGTTCGAGAGCAGCCTGGCCAATATGGTAAAACCCCAGCTCTACTGAAAATACAAAAATTAGCCAGGCTTGGTGGCATGTGCCTATAGTCCCAGCTACTCAGGAGGCTGAGGCAGAAGAATCGCTTGAACCCGGGAGGCAGAGGTTGCAGTGAGCCAAGATCGTGTCACTGCACTCCAGCCTGGACAAAAACATTGAAACTCCATCTCAAGAAAAAAAAGAAAGCAAAGAAATAATAAATAGTTGAGATGATGGATACCCCATTTACCCTGATGTGATTATTGCACTTTGTATGCCTGTATCAAAATATCTCATGTACCCTAGGCCAGGTGTGGTGGCTCATGCCTGTAATCCCAGCACTTTGGGAGGCCAAGGTGGGCAGATCACTTGAGGTTGGGAGTTTGACACCAGCCTGGCCAACACGGTGGAACCTGTCTCTACTAAAAATACAAAAATGAAGTAGGTGTGGTGGTGTGCACCTGTAATTCCAGTTGCTGAGGAGGCTGAGGCAGGAGAATTACTTGAACTCGGGAGATAGAGACTGCAGTGAGCTGAGATTGTGCCACTGCACTCTGGGGAGTGGCAACAGAGTGAGACTCTGTCTGGAGAAAAAAAAAATCTCAGGTACCGCATAAATACATATATCTACTATGAACCCATAAAAATTAAAAACTTTTAGGCTTGGGTGCTATGGCTCACACCTGTAATCTCAGCACTTTGGGAGGCTGAGGCCGGTAGATCACCTCAAGTTGGGAGTTCAAGGCCAACATGAAGAAACCCCATCTCTACGAAAAATACATCAGCTGGGCATGGTGGTGCACACCTGTAATCCCAGCTACTTGGGAGGCCGAGGCAGGAGAATCACTTGAACCCAGGAGGCAGAG